>NC_023749.2:53462631-53580169 GCF_000499845.2 Phaseolus vulgaris
GTTCTTTTGTGTGTGAAACTGTTTGATTTTTTTCGTGGGTGAATACTCATCTGTTTCACCTGAAATTTGTCGCGTTTTGTTTCAAATTCAGTGGAGATTCTTACGTGGTATTTCAGGAATAAACTATTTCGGGAGAATTTTTCAGAAATTTTGTGCAAACCAAGGCTATCCTCTACCGAAACTTGTGAAATTTCTCCCTAATTTCTGAAATTTTATTTTGGGTCCGTATTGCGCCGAAAAAAATCACACAAGTACCTTCCTATGTTGTTTGCACCTAGGTAGGGAGGCACGTCCATAAACAAATCACAGAAAGAAGATACGGGGTAGAAAAGCCAGGACGTTTCGTTTTCGGAAAACCAGTTTTGTTCACTCTCGGTCTGGGACTTACTACGCCTTACTCCTTGGGTATTTTGGTCTGAAGTTTTTACCAGACGTTCGTCACTGTGTCTACTGAGTTTTGGCTGAGATCTGAGCCCCAGATTCGTCCCACAAGATTGGCAATAAATTTTTTATTCATCACTGCCAGGGCTGAAAGGAAGGTTCATTTGTGTGTGAAACTGTTTGATTTTTTTCGTGTGTCAATACTCATCCGTTTCACCTGAAATTTGTCGCGCATTTATGAGGGGGTTTTTGGGCGCCAAGCGATGTGGGTCGTTGGATCAAGCAAATTCAACGGCTAAGATCTTGTGACATTTGGCTTTCCGAGACGTCTTCGAGCTATAAATAGGGGTTGGGAATAGTGCCCTCTTATGGTGGGCGTCACTGTACTGGTATGACCGGACGACTCACTGAGTCGGCCAGTACTCGGCCCATGCCGCCACCCAAACGATAAAGAGGCGACCGCGTTACACACGTGGTCGACCGATCCATAACGTTCAAGTCAAAGGTTGACCGGATTAGGGAGACTAATCCACGATTAAGGGTGGCTTAACACAACCCTAAGCGCAAACCAGCGCCCCTAACCTGGCCCAATAGTAAAGGCCCATTAAGGTAATATAAATATCACGCATTTCAAGGAGAAAGGTACGTCATTATCTACAGTACTCTAATAACCAAGTGCCGATACCCCCACTGACTTGAGCATTGGAGTGCCTTCCGCAGGTACCACCCCCGTCTGAGGAGTAGGACGACCGAGGGAAGGGAAGCACAACCAGGAGGGTGAACGCATCGAGGAGCATCGAGAATGTGAAATCGACCGAACACGGAAGTATGAGCAATCGTTCTCTAATCCCCAAACTCATTCGAAAACATAATCTAAAACAAAACAAAAAAAGTACTTGCTTGGGTCATCTAAAACTGAGTCCTGTATCATTTAATTTTATAATGTAAGTCTAAACATAATTTAATCTCATGAAACACTTACTTTGTCTCCTCAAGGATTTGTTGATTAATTAATCTTAATTTATTTAACATACTATGATCAGCTTAAAAGATTGTGGTGGTGAATCAAATTCAGTGTATCATAGATATTGTTTCTGCATGCACTATATCTAATCTACCATCAAATTTCGTGGCTTCAGATTTAACTCAGAGATATATAAGTTGAGGGACATAATTAATTCAGTGGAAATAAATTCAGAAACAGTATCTTATATTACAATATATTTTAAATATTTTCTTCACTTGCTTTAAAATAGCTTTAAAGTTTCAATAAAGTTTTTTATAATTATGTGTGTTTTTAGTATTCATGACATGGTGATTAACTGCAACAAACTTAATTTCTCAATTGTTTGTACTGTAGTTTCACATGCACATTTTCCATCACAATTCTTCTAATAAAACTAAACACATAGTATAGTATATATTAACACTAAAAATATTATTAAATAAAAATAATTTTTAAAAAAATAACTAATTGATATCTAAAAGAATTTATATTATTAATAAAAAAATTAAGTATTAACTAATTAGCTATTAATATTTTACCTCATGGTTTGTGTGAGTATTGTGAATCATAATTTATATAAATAAGTGAGAACTAATTGATTATGTATTAAACATAGTTGATTATATATTTATTTTATTGATAGAAATTAAGTTATATTTTATTATATAAAGGAAACTCATATTATTTTAACTTATATTGTAATATATTAGTAAAAATACATGTGTTCTCGCATATGTATATTCGTATTTTTTTAATTTAAATAATACAATTTTAGAAAAGTATAAATTTAAAAATTTATTTAAAAAGAAAAAATTTAGGATTTATGTTATCCTTCCCTTTTTCTTCTCTTGCCTTTCCTTTTAAATCAATCACAACCAATAACTTTGTCCTTCCTTTCCTTTTTAATCTTATGTTCACACTTTGTCCTTTTACCCCTTTCTTTTAATTTTTTTACAATTTTAAAAACATTAATATATATAAATAGATAAATTTAAACTAGAAAAAATGGGATAAATTTCTAAAATAACAAAACAGTTAAAATATCAAATTGATTTAATATATTATTGAAGAAGGTTTTCTCATTCCACATTATCACATTCATATTGACAAATTTTTATATAAAAGAGTTAAATATATTTTCTTCATAGTTCTTGTTTCCTAATCTAAACTTTGGTATTTGTAATAAAAAAATTATTGAAATTTTTTTATCAATACATAACAAACAAGCCTAAATTGTATTGTAATATTATAACATTTACATCAGCGATAAATCAACATAAAATGTTTTAACATTTTAGTTCACATTGAAAATTTGTTTGTCATGTAAAAAAAATTAGTAAGAAGTTACTCTAATAATTTTCTTATTATAAGTATCCAAAAAATCTAAAGTTTAAACTAAAAACAAAAATCAATTTCACATCAAAATACAAAACTAAAAACTAAAGAGATATTTAAAACTTTATAAAGTAGACTTTAAAAAAAAAACTAAAAAACCTAAAAGTCAAATCAAACCTACTAGACTTTTGAGAGGAAAAAAATGAGTTCATATATTTGAACCCGGATTTTAAATAGACCAAATCTATTTAATTAGATTTTTATTTAGCCTAATAATATACTTTTATTCAAACAACAACACGTTTTAAAAATACCAATATATATTTGCTGTCACAATAAATAAAACCTGATAATTATGAATAATGATAAATATACATTATTTATACTTGAGTTACATTCTATATATACTGTACTTTCCTCCATATTTTTCCTTTTATCGTCTCTTTTTCATTTAAAATAGAGATCATTATTTATTAGTTACTATTTTTAAACACATGACTCTTAATGTTAGAAGATAATGAGATTGGTTTACACCTTAATTCTATGGGATGAAGAAATTTAATAATATTTTTTATCGAAACTATTTGAAATAAGAATTAAATAATGAATAATTGGTGCGATTTATCCGTTTGTGTGTTGAATTGCAAAGAGAAGAAGATGATTGAATTTGGTGTGTGTGTCTCTTGATGGAGTGAATTATTCAGTTCCTTGTCCTTACGCAACAAAACATCATCCATCACATTAACATTTAAACATAAATTTTGATTTTCTCTTATGTTTTTGTTTTGTTGGAAGTTGGATGTTGGAGTGAGTGATGTCTGAAGGCTATTCCTGTGGCTGCTCCGACTCCGACTCTTCCTGCGGCTGTTGGTCTACCGCCGCCACCGCCGCCGCCGCCACCAGATCTGAGGCTTCAACCGAACTCAGACTCTACAGAGCCTTCATCTTCTGTGTCCCCATCTTCTTCACTCTCATTCTCCTCTTTCTCTTCTACCTCTTCTACCTCCGACCACGAACCAGGCTCCATTGGATCACCCACTTTGGTCTTCCCAACAACCTCGACGACCACAACCACAATGCCATCTCCACTGTAAGCAAAGTTACACTCTTTTTCACCCACTTCGATTCATTCGCATTTCTTTCTGTTCAATTTTCTTCTGGGTGCTCCTCTACCAGGCTGAGTTGGGCTTGAACAAAGAACACAGAGAGATGCTGCCAGTTATTGTCTACAAGGAAAGCTTCTCTGTCAAAGATACCCAGTGAGTTCATTTTCTTTTATCATTGCCCCCTTGTTTTTATTCCATAACTTTTAAATCATGTTTGAATTTGAGTTTAGGCCGTATTAAGCTCTAAAACCAAGTTATTTGATCATTATGAGTTATTTGATGAGAGATGCTTCTCAAATATACACACTGTTATAGTCATGTTACTAGTTAACATGAGATCTCTAACATTTTTGGGTGTCCTGAGAAAGGTCCAATTGTAGGCAACCCAATAGGCACAATATTCTCTAACATCTATGCTAAGGCCTAGTTCTAAAACTTGGTTCATGGGATGAAATTTGTTCCTACTTATATACCGTATTTTAATTATATTAGCAATGTAGTCTTTTCAACACACATTTTACATTGAGGACTAAAACTTTTGAGTGAGTAGTTCTCAGGACAGAACATTTGTTATAGGAGGTATAGTAAGAGGTGACATGATATGTCTAATAACAAATATTAGGATTGATTTTGATGCTATCTTAGAATTTCAGTTCAGGTCTAATTTAATCCCAAAAAGTAACTCTTACGGAGAGAGATGCCTTCCACTTATTTACATATTCTTAGCCATATCACTAGTGGGCTCTGATTCTGTTAATGTTGTAGTTGAAGTTAAGTAAATACTTAAGGACAGGACAATGTTGCAGTGTTGTGGAGTTAATGTCTGTCAACTGATGTCAGGAAATCTGTTAAGAAATGTCCCAAATAATGCTCTAGGACTTGCTCATGATGCCCTTAGCTTTGAGCTTCATTTTGTTGGAGATCACACATCGACTAGAGATTGAGACATTTCATTCTTTATAAGTAGGTGCAAACCTCACCTCATAAGCTGATTTTATGAGGTTGAGTTAGGCTTAAAGTCCATTTTTTAATATGGTATCATAGTCATTTTCGAGTCTATCTTAGCGAGTGTTTGTTGGACTTATCAGAAACAAAACGTTTTGTTGTAGATGCTCAGTATGCCTCTTGGACTACCAGTCAGAGGATAGGCTTCAACAGATACCTGCATGTGGCCACACATTTCATATGGGCTGCATTGATCTTTGGCTTGCCACCCACACCACCTGCCCTCTCTGCCGCTTCTCCTTACTAACCATAGCTAAATCTTCGACACAGACATCTGATTTGCAGGTAGATATCACCAACTTCGATCATTTTGTACTCATTTTGCAGCACTGAGTCTTACATATAAATGGTTTTGTGACTATTTAATTGATAACTGTTTGGGAAGGAGTGTTTGCAAGTTACTACTCTGCCCCACATGGTTTTAATCTTGACCCTTCTTTGATGACAAATCAATAGAATATACCTTTTCAAGATTCTAAGTGTAAACATGTCATATTAATGGATATATTGATATCTTTCTGATTTTCTACAAAGAAAGTATTGAATAAAAACAGTAAATAAATTTAATGCCTTCTTGGAAAGATAAAGGAGGATTCATAGGAAGATACTGTAGGAGAATTTAGAGTTATTCAATTGAATAACTGTTTATACTAGATTTGTGGTTATTCTCAATAGTACCGAACTGTTTAGATCACTGATCAATGGTCATGCCTCACACATATACTGACAAATGGAACAGTCACAGAACAATGAAGAAACACAAGCCGTGGAAGCATCTGAATCAAGATCTACTATGCATATAGAAACCACTGTCCTCCGAAATGTCTCTGGAGAAGTTGCAATCAGCTCTCCCTGCATTGATGTTGAAGGGCAAAATCAGCAAGACAATCAATAAGAGCATCTTGATATGAGAGACTCTTTCTGGTAATTTATTTTGCATTTTTCATATTTATTGCAATCAATGTTTGCACCTCAATTGAACAGACACTGACAAAGCTACAACATGGTATACTTGTTCTATAAAATATATGGTCTATTTACAAGGTAGCTTCGTCAGTTGGTGAGAGTTTTCTAAATGAATTATCAGTGTGTTTTAGAATTCGGTCATGTAGAAGGTTGCATGAAATGATCTGTTGTTGCACTAGACTTTATACTAAATTCATGTCTGATGAAAAACAAATTTCTTATGTTAATTTTCTCAGTCGTTAGTGTTTTTTTTTATAAAAGCTTTCATGTTAGGCATCATTATGCAACTTGACATCTCATCTAAGTTGACACTTCAAGTAACAACAATCATACATATGCTATCACGTGGAAAAAAGTATTATTAAAAAAAAGAAAATACAAAAAAAAATATGGGAGGAGTAGACCAAAATCCATATATTAACAAAACCGATATTAGCTAAACTATACATATTCATAAATAACCCAGCAGTCATTAGTGTTTGATGTTAAAATGGTTATAATGAGAGAAACAGTGACAAGATCTAAGAATATTGTGCTCAGCCTAAGATACCATCATAAATTGGAAGTACCAAGATTCCTAGAGACATATCATCCAAAAAGCTAACCTCAAGTAATAGGAACTTGAGGGTATTTTCTTACTAAATCTTTATTACTGAGTATTGTTTAATTAGTGTATGACAACCCTAAGATATTATTATTTTGGAATGGTGATTGTAAAATATTTTGATAGTACTCGGTCGTTGGGTTCAAAATAAGAAATAGAGTGAAGATGAAGTTATATCTTTATAATTATTTTGTAAAAAAATGAAAAATTTGTTTCCCAATTCAAACAAGCTTTATGTTTTAGCAAAAGATTATGAAGTTGACTTCCTTCTTCAATATATTACCTTTCTTGTTATGTATCTCCTTGGGTTCATTCATGAAACTTGAAAAGGATCATTACTTGATTTAAGATTCAAACTTTGCATATTGAGTAGTTGTTGTATCATGTTGATAATCGCTTCTATTATTAAATTGATGAATCCAGATATATTTTAAAAACATTCGCCTTAACCATTTTTTATAAGGGTTGAGACACTCCTAAAGTGTTTGTATAAGGATTAGAACACTCCTGAAGTATCTTATTTTATTTTATTTATTCTTTGCTGATAAAAAAAATTATTAAATTGATGAAATCCAGATAGATTGGCATACTTGGATCTTCCAACTCACTTGAAGCCCTCCAGAGTGCACAACAACAATCTGCATAGATTCATACTTCACCAAGAAAATGTCTTCATTCGGGAAACTACAACTTTGATGGCACATATGAATTGACTCATAATTGTTGTAACATATTATGGTTCCCTGAATGAATGGATCTTTCAAGCATTGTAATTTTAGGTAGTGTACCTAAAATAGTTTACTTCGTAAGTGAGCACAATCTTTTGGCTTTCATTTTTTTCATTAAAATTGCAAAGGGTTTGGTATTGAATTGTTGGTAAAATTTTAATACACAAACTTACTTTTAAGAATAACCAAATTTTACAAGGCAAGTTTCATGTAAAACTATAAGACACAGTTTTAGGAGAAATTCAATGAGTGAGTGAAATTCATATAAGGGATTGATATGCACCAATAAGTATAAAAACTTATCACTATATTGGCTGTGTTTTTCATCAACAACTCAAAAATGATGAGTAAGATGTGTTCCTTAAGCTTCTTAGAGTTGTTCTTTGAAGTTACAAATGTGATTCTTCATCAAAAGGTTGAGTTTAACTGTGATATATCAGTGTGGCATCAAAATATGTTTGGTTTGTGGGTAGTCAGAAAAACTTACAAAATGTATAAGGTCAACAAATTTACAAAATTTGAGTTTTCTTTTTATAATCTTGTTAGGCCATTATCCACTTTATAAAATAATAATTACATTTAAAAAATAAAAAATGTCAAAAAACATTTTATTAAACGATATATATTATAATTTATACATATTAAATAATAGTCTATTTACGTAAAACTATCAAAGTGTAATTATACTTATAAGTTAATTCATTACAAGGAGAGTTGTGAATTTATGGGTCAATCTCAACTCACTCCTATAATATCCCATTTTATTGGCCTATTAAAGAAGTGGGTTGAAAAACCCTTAATCCTGAAAGCTTCCTGGGTTAGAATCAGAACCAAAGATGGATTTGCCTGTTACAAGACTTTAATTAAATCCTAAATATTTTTAAAATTGCACAAGTCTTTTAACATGTTTTAAATTACAAATTTATCAAATATTTTACATTAATTATAGATTTATCTTTTATTAATTTTTACTATTTGCAACTTAATTGAAAGATTAAAGGTCAATCTAAATTATGTGACTAAGTTAAAACAACCCAACTTAAGTTCAAGTCAACTGATACTGTTTAACATAAATTCAACCTAAAAGGAGTTAATATGAACTTGATTCGACATGGACTTAAATCAACTCAACTCGAAGTGAATCAGTCTCAATTAGATCTAACATTATTTGACTCAACATCGACTTAAATCAACTCAACTCGAAGTGAATCCGTCTCAATTAGATCTAACATTATTTGACTCAACTAGTTTAATGCGACCTAACTCGATTAAGTCCGAGGAACTGACTTTACATTGAGACCTTTTACCAAACAACAAACCCTACGAAACTTGTAGAAAAGACTCTCATATTAACTTTATATATATTCATTAACTTTATCCCTTGTAGAACCCAGACTTACACTTGCAATTTAGCAGGAAGTTTCCTTCTTCTCTTGCTGATCCATTGTATCAGAAAGAGTCACTCCTCTGGTCTCTGGTAAACTCAACAAGGTGAAAGTGGAGCAAATTATAAGCACTCCAAACACCCCATAAGAGAAAATGTTGTTGTTCCTCCCTGCAGATATCAAAAACGGACAGAATATGCAACCAAACACCACAGCTTGCCTCGCAAGTGATGCTGCAGTGTTCCTCACGCATGTGGGAAATAGCTCTATCATGTATATCAGAAACACGTTGAAAGCAATGCATGCACAGAAAAACGATGCCACTGCTACCCACACCTTCACACCTTCTCCTCCATTGCTTATCACCACACACACTATGCAACATATTCCACTTCCCAGTGAGAATGCAAAAATGGATAACTTTCTTGAACAGTTTCCCAAGAAATAGGTCACCACGCAAGAGGGTATTTTCATCAAGCCATGGAACACAACAGCAAGGTAAATGTTGTAGTCCAAGTTTCCCACTGCTAGTGGCATGCCAAAATACACCATTCCAATGCCAAAACCTAACCCCATAACTGCCACCATCCGTTTTGGAGCCCAACTTGCTCTGAACAACATGGAAAATCATAGTTTGATTACTTGTATACAGTCTTTCTTTAGTTTAGAAATAAATATATAAAATAAAGGATAAATTTATAATTAAATGATATGAACTTTTGAGAACTGTAAATTGAAATGCATTAGTTTACAATTTTAAAATTGTTTCATTGTACAAAATTGTTTTTCTTTCGAGTTGTAATCGTGTTGATTGTAAATATATTATTACCATACGAAAAAATATTAAAATAATAATATTTGAGAGTTGTAATATGGTTATATAAAAGATTGAGGTTGAATGTATGATTACCTAAACAACATTGCTATTGAAGAGTAAAGTTGAAAAAATGAAACCCCTTCTTTCTTTTTGTCTTCACTCCTTTGAAGATAACTCTGTTTATGTTGAAGACATGATTGAGTACTAAATAAGGACATGTCTGTTGGTGAAACACTAGTTTCTTCTGCTAGAGTACTCAATCTTTGTTGGTGTAAAGTTTGTTGAGGAGGCTCTTCTGGTAGGTTTTCAGTTAAATCCATTGCTCCACCACAGCATGAGACATTAACCCTTTTTAGACAGTTATGTTGGAGACATGATTGAGTACTAAATAAGGACATGTCTGTTGGTGAAACACTAGTTTCTTCTGCAAGACAAAATCTTTGTTGGTGTAAAGCTTGTTGAGGAGGCTGGTTTTCAGTTAAATTTGCACCATTTTCCTGAACTCCTTTAAGCATTGCCATTGCTTCTTTCACTCGACCTTGCATGAGAAGCCACCTTGGAGACTCGGTGACAAAAAGGTAAGCAATGAGAGAGTAAGAAATGGCAGGAACAGAAGTCCACAGGTAAAGATATTTCCATGGAGAATTTCTGTTGGCATAAGCTAGACAGGGCAAGGACATGTACCCTGATGTGAAGAAGACAGAGTCTATGATCCCCACTGTGAACCTCCACTCAGTGCTCACTTTCTCTGTGAGTAACACCAAGCAACATGTGGAGATGGATGACCTGCAAAACCCAATGAGGAATTTCAAGGCAGAGTAGATCCAAATGTTGGTGGAGAGCATGATGGTGAGTGAAAGCATGGACATTGATAAACAAGAGAGAATGATCATGTTCTTCCTTCCAAGAGATGTGTCAGCCAAGGAGGCCAAGAGAAAGGAACCAAGAAGGCAACCAAGGAAGAAAGAGGATTGAGGTAAAGCTGTGATGAAGCTGCTGGCACATTCAAGGCCAAACTGTGATATGATTGTCCTAGAAGAGGGTCCATCCCATGACCAAGAGGACTTTGGGAGGTTGCAGATGTGAGAATGTGAGGTGCATGTTGAGGTGTGGTTGGTGCAGTGCCATGTTGGGTAATCATCAGTGTAGATTGCTATGAACAATTGCTGTGAATCGAAGAACATTGCCACTGACACAAGGATGCATTGAAGGAACTGTGTCCACCCAAAGTTTCCCAAACCCTTCTCTATCATTGACACACTCATGTTGTGTTGCTCAACAGAACTACACTCAGATGCATCTTTAACCGAATCCTCCATTTCAATTCTGTGTTTATTAGGTATCTTTGTTGATCTGAACTGAGATAATGGTTTCAAAATATATAAGTATCATGAATCTTTTATTTTTTATTTTTTTATTTTTTTTACTTGGTATTTCAAACAATTCAAATAACAAAAATCATTTAAAAAATATATTATTAAAAGAAAATAAAAAATATATATAAAAATACTAGATCAAAATTTAAATATATAGATAGATTATATGTATTTATAAAAAAAAAAATTAGATATAAACCTATTATACCAATAAAATAATTCTTTATAAATAAATTTTAAATTAATCAATTTTAAATAACATTATGATATCATTGAAGTGATGGTGAAGAAAGGTTAAAAAAAAGGTTGCTGGGGTTTTCCTCTCTGATTTCAAAATCCAGATTGTGTGTACCAATTGACTTTAGAATATTTGAAAGAGTGTTTTTGGATGTCTTTTGGAGTTATTCAGAAGACTGAGTAAAAGTAGAAAATAAATGAAAATGAAATACAAGTAAATATTAAACATGTAGATTCATTATTTTCCTTAATATTAATATTCCATGAAGGTAGTATATATTATAATTAATATTTAGTTAAAAAAAATCACATATATAAAAATAATTTTCAATTTATTTAAAAACCTCATTTAACCGATTAAAATTAATAATATATAATTAAGTTTTTTTAAAACATATAAAGGCTAATCTCTTTCTATTCCTAGGTGGTGTTCTGTTTACATAACAAAAAACTAATTAAATAAAAAAAAATGTGTTTTTATTCTTGTATTTTTTTTAACTTGGTTTTCATAATTTAACTTATTTTTAGAATTTTTAAGAACATGTGAATTTAAATATCTCTTTATATTTAAATTTATCATGAAATTGAAGAAGTTACTGAATTGAAGTTTAAAAAAATATAAACTAATTTATCAAAAAGAAACAAAAATGAATAAGAAAAAACATATATGTTTTTCAAAACAAAATTATTTTACTTAAAGGTACTTTAAGTCACTTTAATAAAGTTGATGGTAGAAAGTAGTCTCCCAATTTAATATATTAAATATTCTACTAAGAAGAAAAATCATTAAATAAAAATTAATTTAAAATATTATTTTAAAAACTAAAAAAATTATTATTTTTAAATTAGTTTTTATTATTGATAAATAATTTTTAAATTAGTATCTAATTATCTACTAAGATCTTTACTACCAAATTTAGATACCAATTAAAAAAAAATTATTAAAAATAGAAACTAATTTAAAAACTAATAATTTTGTTAGTCTTTAAAATAATATCTAATTTAATTAATATAATAATTAATTATTATTAATCTCTAAAATTAGTTTATATTTATTGATTTTCTAGTGTAAAAAATCAAAATCTATATCAATCAATTATTTTCACACAAAACTTAGCTCAATGTTAAGTTCTTGACAAGTATCAAATCATACAAAGTAAAATGAAAAACTCAAATATTATTTTTTCCAAGAGACTTATATAATATACTAGCAAAAGTATACAATTTCTTGCAATTAAACACCTTTCCTCTTGCAGTATGATCTCACTTTAAACTCAAAATTTGCTTTTACAATGAGTTTGGCTTCATCTTTCAAAGGCTTTTCTACCTATTTCTTCAATTCTTCCTTTTTTTTCTACAAAAAATAATTTAGATTTATAGTAATGTATTAGATAAAATATTAAAGCTTTAATGATTAGAATAACACCAAATTTCATTAAACAAGCCTTCAAGTAAAATATTTGTATATATATAAAGGATTTAGGCAGTTACAATTGAAGGGTAATTATAATCTTATCAATTAAATGAACCACAACACAGGCCTAACAATGGTCTAAGTATCTTTACCACGTCTCCAATATGTTGCTAAAATTGTTTAATTCAAAGGAAACCCCTTGTGTTTTCCCAATCAACATATATAAGTTGTTCTAGAATTGATTGATATGCATGATTATAGTAAATAGCATATGTGGTACTAATAGTTCATATACTACATATATTAAATCTTGGAATTTGAAACAGGATTTGGCTCTTGTTTGTAAATTATTCCTAGAATAAATAGGGATAAGTTTAATAAATTTTGCATTACAAATATTTTAAGTATTAAGTGTTTTTGCTATTAAATTGTTTGCAATCATATACCACATTTGTTGAGTATTAAGGGTTGTCTTTTTATTTCAAATTTTACTACTTTAACTGGAGTCAAAACAAAGACATGTGTTGAGTAATTTTCTCTTGCTTTTTGATTAAAATTTCTAATGACATTGGATTAGGCCATTTTTCATTTGCTTTAGAATTATTAATTTCTTATATTAAATTAGTTAATATAATTTTTTATTAAAATACTAGAATTATTTTTATGGTGTAATCGATATTGTTAATTTTATAATTGGTAAAATTGAAAAACAATTTAATCGGTTAAGCTATTAGTATGTTTGATCACAACTACTCGATTAAATAACACTATCTGAATAATAAATTATTTACAATTTATAGCTAAACTTCAAGGAGAAGACATTGTGTGATGTTTCTTGGTTATAATAGAATAGAATAGAACTTTTGAGGATAAGCAAGTTTAACCTCTTTGTTTATTTTTATTCTTCTTAAAATCCTTAAAGGGGTTAAATTGGAATTGGAAATAATATTAAAAGTTTAGAGTAAAAAAAATTGAAAACGGGATAAAAGTTGAAGAAATTCACAAGTTACGAGATTTAGATTTAAACAAGAAAAATGATGGTTGGTTTGTCAAACTAAATTTTTTTATGGGACATGGTATAGTTAGAGATTTTTCAGAATTTATCCTCCCACTTAACAACTACTTTTATAAATATTTTATTTAATAATTTAATTTATATTATAATTAAATAACTTAGATTAATATTTTATTATTGTTGGTACCATTTACATTTATTTATCTTCTAAAAATATTGTTATTTTATTATAATATAATATTTTGTGGAATAGAAACGTTGTGGGATAGATAACTTTTTTTAAGAGGAGTGTAAAAGGAAAATTTCCTTTATTATTATATATAGTTGTTAAATATAGGGTGTCAAAATAGTTTTTTACATTTTTTTTTTATTTAAGAAAAGTTGCTGTCGTCTTCCATTTTGGTCTTCCTGTTACCACAGACGCAGAAGATAGATGGAAGATTCAGTTCCTGTTTTGACAAACTGTGATTGTGTTGTGCAGGAAAACATGATTCAGAGTTCGGAGGAAATGATAGAAAATGGTTTGCGAAGATTTGGGTGGTCAGGGATGGTGCAATGCATCCTTGTGTCAACGGCTATGTACTTTGATGCACAGCAATCCTTCATGGCCATCTACTCTGACCAGTACCCAACTTGGCACTGCACAGATCCCACAACATGCACCTCACATTCCGACATCTGCAACCTCCCAAAGTCATCTTGGTCATGGGATGGACCCTCTTCTAGGACAATCATATCACAGTTTGGCCTTGAATGTGCCAGCAGCTTCATCACAGGTTTACCTCAATCCTCTTTCTTCCTTGGTTGCCTTCTTGGTTCCTTTCTTCTTGCCACCTTGGCTGACACATCTCTTGGAAGAAAGAACCTCCTTCTTCTCTCATGTTTCTTCATGTCCTTAACTTCTGCTATCATTGTCTTCTCAACCAATGTTTGGACCTATTCTGCTTTCAAGTTCCTCATTGGCTTTTGGCGTTCGTCCATTGGAACATGTGTTTTGGTGTTGCTCATGGAGAAAGTGAGCACAGAATGGAGGTTTACTGTGGGGATTGTTGAATATCTCTGCTTCACTTTGGGGTACATGACCTTGCCTGGAATAGCTTATTTAAACAGGAATTCCTCGTGGAAATCTCTTTATGTGTGCACGTCCGTTCCTGCAATTTGTTATTCTGTGATTGCTTACCTCTTTGTTACCGAGTCTCCGAGGTGGCTTCTCATGCAAGGTCGAGAGCAAGAAGCCATGGCAATGCTTACAGGAATGTCTAATTCTTCAGTAGGGAATGGGCCTGATTTAACTGCAGGCCTGCTAAAAGTTCCTGTTGTTAAACAAAAGTCGATTTTCGAACTTTACTCATCAATAGCAGAGTTGTTTGAGAGAAGTTGGGCTCGCAAACGGGTTGTGGCAATAATGGTGCTTGGTCTTGGGATTGGCATGGTGTATTTTGGCATTCCTTTGGCCGTGGGGAACTTGGGATTTGACATTTACTTGGCTGTGGTGTTTAATGCCTTCATGGAAATACCCTCTTGTGTGGCCACGTACTTCTTGGAAAACTGCAGAAGAAAGCCATCGATTCTTGCATTCTCAGTAGCAAGTGGGATATGCTGCATATTTTGTGCGGTGGTTAGCACTGGGCTGAAAGTGGCCAAGGTGGGGGTATCATTGGTAGCATTTTTCAGTGCTGTCACGGCTTATAATGTGTTTCTCATATACGTCATAGAGCTGTTTCCCACGAGAGTACGGAACACCACGACCTCGTTGGTGAGGCAAGCCGTTGTGTTTGGTAACATATTCATCCCGTTTCTTATATCTGAGGGGAGGAAGAATAAAATTTTCTCTTATGGCGTGTTTGGAGTGGTTATAATGTCATCCTGTTTGTCTTTGGTCTGTTTGCCAGAGACCATAGGAGTAGCTCTTTCTGATACCATGGAGCAACAAGAGAAAAAGGAAGACATACCTGCATAAAATGCTTCATTGGGTCAGCTTATCTTGCTTTTGTAGGTTCAGTGTCTTTGCTGCATTGGAAGGGAAAGATCTTTATGTTTTCATGTTGAATGAAGTATTCTTACAAAGTTTAATCGAGATTCAATCCGAATAGCTTTAATGTAATACAGTATTCTTTAATCCTTTTTGTCAAAGAATGCAAACAGTCCAACGTGCACCATCACAAACCCAACCAAATGCATCAACACAAACTCAACTCTCAACACCAGGCAAACACACCCACATACAGCAACATAAACCTAACAACCACTGCTTTTTAACTCCTAAAAGAAAGAATTCAACAATTAGCTAACTTATATTCTAGGAAAAGTTTCAAAATTGAACCAATTTACTATGAAGTGTTAGCAACTCCAAAACTTTCTCTAAAAGGTTAAAGTTGTTCCAACATTCTTTTGACCGCTTTATCTCATCCACAATGATAACGGAAGAGTCCAATTAATTGGTCACTCATAGATGTTTCATGTGAATTTGTCACTCTAGAAGAATTTGCCCCAACATTTGCATGCAGAGGTACCTGAATTCATGCCCTTTTAGAAGGATGGAAGAAGCCAATAATGAAACATAATTTGTTCAATTTGGAGAAAAATCAATAACATGAACACTGATTTGTGAATTTGGGGAAGAAGATCCCATTTTACCCAGCTATTTACAACGATTATTTTGTTTTTAAAACAAGAATATTGCTAACATTAAATTTAATGAACAATTCATATCCATACATGTACACTTAAGCGACAAATCAGATTTTTCTATCATTTTCTGTCAGCTCAAGATGGAAAAGACCAAAATGAATCATTTTAAAAGGTTAAAAAGATCAACTAAACTTTTTAAATGTTAAAGGTTCAAATTAAACATAAAAAGTAAATTAAAAGGACTAAATAAAATTTAACCAAACTTTTTTGCAGTTTTGTATGATTGAAGTTAATTAGTTTGTGCATTTTTGGGACTGTATCTCACTGACTCATCTAGCATATTCTTACACCAGCACCAGCATAAATACGCTAAGGATTTGATTGCTTTGGCTGGTCTTCAGAATTCCTTAATTAGGAGGGCAAGCTCCTTCCTTATCTAATCTTTGATTGTGCCGGTAGTCAATGGTGACTTAAATGACTAGACTATTCCTTGGCCTCATATCACATTTTTTATTAGCAGGTTAACAGTTTGTGCAGTCTTCATGACATTTACATTTGGTATTATTTGCCCCGTCCATATCATGTGATATCGACTTGGTTCTCTCTAACATACTATATTTCCATGCCTATCTTGTTTTTAGACTTTAGTGGTGTCGATTAGGCTGATTGTCTTGTCTCAGTACAAGTTGCTACAGCATTGGCGCATGTTTCTTGTACATGATATCATGTCAAAACACAAGAAACAGTATAACGCCTCCAAAATCCATAACCTACAGTGAGTCTGAATATTGAGTGATTGCTTCTGCTGCACTCTGATTACGCGGCCTTGTCTATTGAATTTGGTTTTCCTCAAACGTTCTTTTTAGATTGAATGGCAGTAAATGACAGTGCTACCTAGAAATCAATCAAAGTTCTGTATATTAATCTATATATAGAAAGGAAAATACAATCAAGTCACGAAACCATTCAGTCAAATATTTTTCCAAAATGATGTATACTAGTATCAAGAACATGAACAACTAAATTCAAACCCTCCTGAAGTTTCATGTTCTCTTCAAATATTACTGATTCAAAGCGACTGTGTATTCCTCTCCACAGGCACATTTTACCACATGACGAATCTCCTATAAAATCAGAAGCATCTTCATGAGTGCAAGGGAAATTAAGATAATGACAAGTTTCATTAAATATTGTCACTTTGATTATTCCTATTTGAGGCCCTGATTTTTCCGGATAACTATTTAAGTTTCTTGTAACAATTTTTGTGGATTAAACTTATCTTACCTTGAGTCTCTCGACTTGTTTCTCTAGAGATTGCAAGTATTCAGTTTCTCCATCTTTGTCGGACAAAAGTGCTTTATATTCCTCTTCAAGAGCAGTTAAATCTGCTGCTTTCAGCTCCGGCTAGCGTAGTTCGTTCATTAGAATTAAATAAAATAATTTACAAAATCATTGATTATAAGCCACAGATTTATTACTTGCCTCAATAAGAGGAGAAAAATAAACAGCTTACCAATCTAAATGAATGTATAGGGAAAAACTTATATATAAAATGGAAATCGTTTTCCACTTGACCATCCTAATAGTGGAAATTTTGATAGTCACACGTTTCTCAATAATTCTTGCAGAATAACAACAGACCTTAAACTCATTTTCTCTGCACTTCACTTCCTCGATGGCCAGTTTTATCTATTAAGACAAAAAAAGGCATGATAGTAAAAGAAGCAAATAAAGTATACAGAAAATATAGACATAATAGCATATTATAAATCAAAATCTTCCCATTCTTATTTTCTTGAAAGAACTAAAGGGTGGAAAAGAATCCTAGAATATAAGACTGTACAACCCTAATTACGCTTCAGGGTCATTTTTTTGCATCCCTATGTTTGCAAAAATCAATCAACGACTATTTTAACAAACTTATCGAGGGGAAAATGGCTGCATCTAATTAACTTTGTTAAAACTTGAAAATTGGCAATTTTCGGAAAATAACTTTTGCCAACCACAAAAAGAATATCAATTCAGAACTTCATCCATGATTAGATGAAACACCATTTAATAGAATGAACAGAAATTCTCATCAAGTAGGCAGCTATAAACTGGAGAAATAAAGACTAAATTGAAGAAAGTTTCTTTGTGACTCTCAATATTTTAATTAAAGAGACTGTAGGCAAAAGTCTCCTTGCATATCCATTTGCATACGTGAGGTCAATTGTCCAAAAAATTCAACAGATCAAACTTCGAAGAAACTGAATCTTTTTAAATTGGAAGATTAACATATATTTCAAACGGCAGGGTTCAACCTTAATCACGGTAAATGGGATGTACCATGTATATATTCAATCATGTATTATAAAAAATATGGTTGAAATGGAAAAAGTGTAGAAGCTGTAGAAAACGGAAATGGAAAAAGGAAAGAGAAAGAAGGTTATTTTGGAACGTATTTTCAAAAATTAGCAGGGACCAGGAGAACTTAAATTTGATTAAAATTATTTGCTTAATTTAAAACGGAATTTTAGTTTCTAGAATAAATTAAATATTTCATTGTATTTCCTATAAAAAAATTGCACTCGGCAAAAACAACTTTAACAACCAAGCTTGAGTAATTTATACTTCACAATCTGAAAGGGATGCAGATAAGTAACCTTGCTGTTCTCGGTAAGAACCTTGGCTTTCAGAGTAAGAATCTCATCAAGCGTTGCTTTAGCCGAATCCAATTCATTGATCAAATTGTTCCTTGCAACACTCCCCTGTCAAACAAAGATAAATTAGCAGCTTCCAACTCCATGTAGTATACATTGATGAAAGATGAGGCCTACCAAGTTATCCATGACAAGGTTACAAATCGCACCGGTCTCCCCTGCAAGATGAATAGAAAGCCCGCATATCAAATTTAGTTTCAAAAAATGGATTATAAAATGTCCGTTAGTTTAATAGCAAAAAATAAATAAACAACCGATTCAATGTTCAGCCTTGACAAAACCAAGGTATCGCAATCATTACTGATTTTGTTACAGTTAGCAGATATAAGTAGGTATTCATGGGGTGGTTTGAGTTTAAACTTAGACTGCTGCACAAAATTCCACTGGTTCTCAATTTGAGAAATTAAACCAAGCCATGCTATCTTAGAACCAGTCCAACAATGCGGTAAACAGTCATACATAACTCTAATGCATCTTAAAGTACAAGAACATTGGCTTGATCATGCGTTGCTATTAAATTTGTGTTAATTTATTTGAAAATGTAACATGTTTATTACTCTTCTTTTAAAAAAATGCTTTGGTAGAAGGAAGCGAAGAAATAGATTCTCCTGGAAGTTTTGGCGGAGTTTTAAGAGTCCCTTTCCGTAAAACGTTGTGTCAAACACCACACTAAAGTATAGAGCCATGCCTTCAGCTTTACTTATTTGCCCAGCAACCTTTCCGGTGACCTGTGTAAATTCAAACAGAAAGTGACAAGACATCAGAAAAGCATATAGATCAAATGATTAAATCAATAAAACCTGATAATGGAAGACAAAATCATATCATATCCTAATAATTTAATAAATAAGCAAGCTCAAGAAGTTTGCTCAAACACATGCCAAGGACTCTTATTTTCATAGGAACTATAGGATATATTCTGCTTATAGTTATTCGAAAGAATAAAAAAAGGCATACCAAATCATGCTTTTGCAGTTCACTTCTAATCTTCCGAGTACTGCTGACCCATTCCTGCCAAATACCTCTTTTCAGTACAAAGTTGCAACTAACTAAATGAAAGAACTCGCGTGAAAATGTAAGCAGAGCTGATAACAGGATAAGATTAATGGGACATGCTGGAAAATAGATTTACTCAGTGAATAAAAACTAATCCCTCTTGATTTGAACATAAGAAAAAATAAACTAATATCAATGGACTCGAAATATTTTTGAAAATAAAATCTGAATTAAATAAATTATATTTATGGGAAGATCTCATTAAGCAAAGTGCTAACCAGCAATGATTAAAGAATTGAAAGTGCAGAACATGTAAATGTATTTCAAAAGGAATTATTTCCCAAACATAATAACCCTTTTGATGTCAACATTTGTTGCTAATTCTTCAATTGCTTTCATGCATTAAGCCTACCCTCCAAAGGTCACAGAGCAATAACAAAGAAGAATAATGAAAGTCAACCTGTTGCTTCTGTAATTTGGCATTCATCTCCTCTGCAACCTTGCTATAGTAAGCTCTGAAAGGGTAAAACAATTTAGATGAATTTGCATCGAATGTATAAGATTACTCCATAAGTATCTTCAGATACCTCTTCTCTGAGAGTTTGGAAGATAACCCAACTCTCTCTTGCTGGATAAGCTCCAAAGTCTGTTGGTAGAGAGTCAGGGACAAGAATACCAAGATCACAGCTCAAGGCATCAGACTTTACCAAAACAAGAAATAAGATTCAAATTCTTCATAACCAATCCTAAGACCCCATATTATCAAGCTTTCACTTCAAATCTCCCTAATAACTCTAGAATTACTACAAAAGACAACTTTTAATTTAAAATTAATTTTACATTGTTCCAATGCAAGTATATATAGCTACCACATATGAGTTCTGTTTTTCTAAACTAGTGAGAACCTATAATGAGTGGAACGAACAAACTTGACTTAGGCTCTGAATGACTAAAATATCATCTAAAGTGAACTTTAATTCAACCTCACAAAAACCAGCTTCATAAGAAAATTACTTTGTGTATCCATTTATATAATTTACCTATATCTCTAGTCAACATAAGATCTCCAACAGTTTTATAAATTAGCTTATACATAACCTAATTTTCATTTAAAAAAGAAACTAAATTAATTCATTTTTACTTTCTTAATTGGTTTATACTGTAAATGCTTACTGAGAAACTATGACAGTAACAATGAACATATCACGCTCTACACTAGAGTGGGAAGAGGTAGCTCAACTGAAAAAAGTAAAAACTGTTCCAACACGTTCACAGTTAAACCGCAGTAGTCAGTTTTGAAATACTGATGCCAAAACTTATATTATGGAACCAATTGAATCATACCTGGGAGAGTTTGATTGTGTTAAACTCCAAAGAGGCAATCCTTTTCTGTTTTTCCAATATCTTCGAGCATATCTCGCCCTTTGCGGTCCTCATCTTCTCAGTGTCATCCTTCAGTTGCGTGATTCCCGATTTTGCTGCACATTCACATAACATAGCTATTTCAGTTCACAGTATGCATGAACTTTACAATTTCACCTTGTTACAAACTTATAATTATTACAAGTTATATCAATGACGATTAATCAGTTCATAGAAAACTAAACTCCATAAATAAAATAATAGTGAGGCCATGGCAATTGAAGGAAATGGAACAAAACGACGTGAAATTGGAAAGTGATGACCTGAGTCGATGTCGTTTTCCAAAGTGCGTACGTTGGTCAACTGCATTTCTTCTTCGACGGAAATCTTCGCCGCTTCATCTTCCACATCTGATTCAATTTCAGGTTTCATTTTCAGTTAGATTAAAATGAATAAATAAATGAAGTAACAGTGAATTTCGCAGGTACCGTTCATTTGAGAGCGCAGAGTTTTCATGTACAGCAAGTACTCCTCCATCTTCTTCCACAATCGGAGAAACGAGTTTCCCGGTGAATAGAAAACCGTTAACCGATGTAGTGTTTCTGGATTTGGAGGGAAAGGGTATTTATATATCCAATTCTCATATGCTACCTTCCCTTTTACACTCTGTTGCCGAAACTCTGGCGCGAGAACGATATTCGCATTTTTTTAAAATTTAATAAAATAATAGAAATTATTTTTTACAATATTTTATTTATTTTTTCTGTTTGTTTCATGTATGAAATATTAAAAAGTGAAAATTAAATAAAAATGAGTATTGGAAAGTTAACTATTATCTATCTTATATATATAGAAAATAACTATACTCAAAGACTAATTAAATAAAATTATATAAAAAAATCATTAAATATTTTATAAATTAACAATTTATTATATTCATATAATCATGTGAAATTAAGCCTCGAATTAAATATAGCAGTTAGAGAAATACAAAAAGTAACAATCATACAATTCGAACATCACTTTCATAATTTACTTGGAGAGAGTTTATTTTTACAACTTACGAAGCTTCATAATAAAACCAAACATAATAAATAGACAAACGTCCCATTTATTTGGTTATTTTCCAAACCTGCAGTTTAGCTGTTAGTACTTTTCCATGTGAAAGAAACTAAAGGAAAAGAAGAGTGGCATTTTGTTAGAAAGACATTTATTTATTGTCCTAACTATAAAAAAAATATAAACTTTAAAAAGAAAGATAAAAATGGGAAGAAAAAAAATTGCTCTCCTCTCATTTTCTTGGTAATTGTGCAGAGAGAAAACTTAGTATGAATCTCACTTCATTATTTAGTAGACTTGAATATTTGGTTCTCATAAAATGAGATCATACGAGTTACTTATAAATTAAACAATATTCACATAAAATGGTTGGTAATTTCTTCCTGTACCATATTATTTAAGATAAATAATATATACACCCAACACAAAATTTAAATTATAACATTATCTTGACTTTATTTTTTATTATGGACGTAGAAATGCGGAAGTGATTGTTATATATATTTTAGATTTCGATATCCAGAAAAATTCTTTTCTTGTATTTCATTTAAATTTGTTGAGGATCAAAATTCAGAACTCATTTATATTTGTTTATTAATCTTGACATTCAGAAAGTCATTTATTCTGTCCAGATAAATTTAAATTTTCAGATGACAAAATCCGAAGGGTCATATTAGTTTCAGACTTCCATAAACAAAATACATTTTCCATAAACAAAATACATTTTCCGTTTATTTGATATGGGGTTGGGAGAATTGGCCAAAATGGAAAAGAGGTACTTGTAGCAACTTTTAATTTTAGTTTATAGTTTCTCTTTGTTTATCATTTCTATAAAACTTGAAATCATTGTTTTAAAACTATATTTACTGTCAAAATTAATTTAAGTAATTTAAATCTAAAAATAAAAGAAAAATAAAACAAGGAAACTTAAAAATAAATCAAAATTACAAATTTCTAAAATTACAAGACTACATTCAAGATAAAAGAAAAGAAAATCACTTGAAGTAAATTTTCCCTGAACATGGATCAAAATTTTAGCCTCAAACTTTACAAACACCGTTTATTTTAATCTTTGTTGTAAGTGAAAAACTTAGTTCTGAAAATTAGAGACTAAAGTGATGGTTTTATAAAGTTAAAATATCGAACACTTGCAATCTCAGATAGCACAGGGAGTGTTCAGTCTATTCCTTACATATCGAATAGTGAAAATAGTGTGAATGTTGCCTCAACTGATCTGAATGGTGGCTTCCTCCATTCGAAGTTTCTCAATAAACTTGAAAACAGCAATTTTTTTGAATTGGAAAGAACATTTGTGACATTTCTATTCTTTGCGCGCTCCATTTATATTAACCTCAATCAACCCAATAAACCAGGGTACGGAAACTACAGAACATACATCTATAGGCATCCAAGTAAAGCACTCCCAGCAACGTTAAATAAAAGCATTGTAGGTTGCTCATCTCTTGGTTTTATCAAGAACTTCAATGTATCTCTTTGGAACTCCATATTGTTCCATCAAATGTCTAGCTAAGTCATCGATAACTCCTCCTTGAACCAAAACTTCATGCCCTTTTTTACCTGCAAGCAAACAAATGCTTTAGAATTTCAGATACACGATATAATAAACTACAAGTCAAAGTTCACAAGGCAGAAAGAAACCATGGATGTTGTTGCAAGGTGAGTCTCTGAGCATATTCCCCAACCCAATACAAATTTCAAATCCAAAAATTTGATTAACCAAACATGGAAACATATACACTCGCTGTTAGTTCACCTAGTACCTACTCTGCTTGCACAAAGAAGGATGCAAAGGATACTGAAGTGCAAATAAAACATAAAACTTTACCCTTGCAAACCACTCCCTGGTTTTGTTCAATTGTTATACTAAGAGAGAAACTGATATTAATTACAATACCCCTATTAACTCAAAAGAGACCATAGCGGTCACACTTACTGCACCTCACAAGTACCATATTAAATCAGTTTGTTTCACATATGACCCCTTACTCATCTACCCTCTGAGCACTGAAATGAATTCCCTCAAACTGTCATTATTTATTATTTATTTACAAGAATTCACCCGATAATGAATAGTTGATATATATATAATATAATTACATATACCAACCTTGGACTGCAAAGCAAAACACAGACGGCACCACTTCAATGATTTTAACACAAAACCAGATTTTAGAGAAAACACGTTTCACAATAGTATAGTTCCCCCGATCAATTCTATTCTTCTTCAGTGGTCAAAAATTTCATTTTGTTGCTTCACTAAAAAATATCATTCCTTTAATGGTATAATATCCTTATTTCCTAGTTTTCTTGTTACTCATTACTATGTTAGCTCATTGCATATTACCCTTAATATGTTTGTTAACGTGAAAAAAAATGCCTTATCAGAAGGCAAGATGACCAGCATAAAGTAAAGTAGGACATAACAGCTGGGAACTAAACATGTAGTTTTTTAGGTATCAGCATTTTATCAACCATGGAAAGATAAAAACAAAATATATATTCTACATGAATGCTGGGGAATAAACAACAGAGATTTGATATCTTATCCTTTCCACCTAAGAGACCACAATGTAGTTTAATAATCTCAGGTAATCATCAGCATTCTATCAACTATGGAAAGATAAAACCAAAGTATATATCCTATACGAATGCAGATATATTAATCAGACAACACAATATGAAATTGGATTTAAATCAAGAAAAGCAAAATCTAACAAAAATTGGTAATACAGAGTACAGACACTCGTATGCTCATAAATCCCATATTTCTTGATGAAGCACAAACCAGGATAAAACTTGTACTTTTAATGCAACCAATAAATACCTGGCAGTTCTGCGACAGTGGTGCTGCATGCAAACTTCTTCTGCAATTCTGACGCCAATGCTTCAGCATCTATAAGAAAAGTTTCCATGCCAGAGAGTTTGGTAACCTTCTTGTTGCCTTGCCGTCTCTCTGTCAACAACTGAACTGTCTTCAGTGCACCTTTACGAACTACAGATTCATTCCCTCTTGTTACAACATGGTGCGGCTGCATACGGCTCACAAATGTTGATCCTAAATCCTTCTTGTGAATTTCTGTAGGATAAGTTGTTCCTTTTTTAATAGCCCCCTTGAACAGTGCATCACATAATAGTGCATCAAGAATCACAATTGATTTATTTGTTGGTTTAACAAGATTTTCTTTTTCACAATATGTGAAAACAATATCAGTAGCTTCAGAAGCACTAAAAAGTTTTCCCGGGTCAGCTCCTACAGATGAAAATATGGAGTTGACATGTACACTTGGTTTGTAGATTTCAACCACTTCAAGAGTTTTCGACGAACGAGTTTCATTAGCAGACTGAACACTGGGCTGCTCACTTTTCTCAACTTGCCTTTTTTCGGGCTTAAAGGATGAATAATCAACATGGTTTCGGTTTACTGAAAACAGCATGACTTCCTTTTTGTGTTTATCTTCTTTCACTGATATCTGTACACAATGTGAATATATATGAAGAGAGAATCCAGAAACAGCATTGCAGAATATATCAATGCAGAACCAGCAGAAGACAAATTATTAAAAGGACCAAATACAATTGAAATTATCATTTGATCATGATGTATTGCATAAAATAGGCATGTAACTCCCTCGCATGATTTAATTTTGTTTGTCCCATCATGCAACTTATTTTACTAGAATACATTGATAAGAAACAGCAACATTATAAGAAACATCCCAATAGAGGATCATTTTTTCAGTTTATTCCAGCAGCTATATCAGTGATCCCTTCCAAAAGCAATCCATTCACCAAAAACTTCACAAAAGCCAGTAAGTTCCAACTCACAAGAAATTACAGATTTCGAATCCCCATTTTTCTGTTCAATCATTTCTCAAGATCGTGAGTTTTGAAAATACTGATTGTTATATAACTTCCAATTAATACTTTGCTCACTAAGGGTACTATTCTGGTCCCAATCTCCTATCTCCATTCCAATTCTTCATGAAAGGAAATCTATAGCATAAAAATGTTGTCAAACTTTTTTCTTTTTCCCATAGTGCCTTGACCTACGTACCTAAAATGCTAAGAGGTTACACATCTAACGAGCTAAGGAGGATACAAAGTGTCAAAATGCTTCATTAATAGGTGTATCCTGACAGAAGAGAGCATTAGGGCAATGACAGAAACCTACTTTAACACATTCTAGATTCTAAGTTTATGATTCATATAACAATTTAAAGATTTTCCTGTAAAATATCAGCAAGTTTCTATTACTATTGTACTAATCCAAGTAAAAAAAAAAAAGCTGTAGATGACAAACCAAGCCAGAGGTGGATTTTGCTTGTAACCACTTTGATAACTTTTTGTAGGAAGATTTCTTGATATCTAGAGTAATTCCTGAAGGTCTACATGGCAATATATGGTTTGACCTGCAATGCTCAAAAACAAATAATTATTAGATTACTGAAGGTAAAGCTGACTTCTGAATTCAATACACACAAACAATGTATGTTTAATACGAACTGAAATGAATTTAAGACAAAAAAAAATGTTGAATATAAATGGCAGTACATCTTATGAGTCAATTGGGAAAAAAAAATCAAAACAGAAATCCGATACTTAATTCTTCAGCACTGCTGTCCAGAGCTAAATTTTCAAATTTAGCTTAAATGCCCTGCTCTTGGTGTAAAAATCGAGATCTTGAAAAATCTCTACCGAAGTTCTCACATGATGTAATCCAGTTGAAAGTACACTCCACATAGATCATATTTTTATGCCAGTCTTATTGAGCGAACTATCTTTTTAAAATATATAAACCACACCTAATTGTCAACTGAAATTCCTGGTTTGCAAGATTTTTTGGCCACTCTATTTCAAATGGTTCAACTTTGTCAACCAAGAGGCAAAGAGAGAAAGTCCCACCATAGAGTGCTTCCAGGCAATGGAAGGTCTTTGTCCTTCACTGTTGTGTGCAAAGCTTGTAGAAGGCACTTATCTAACAGGGAATCTATATCTGCAGTTGATAGAGTCTGTTGGTCGTTAGGGTCATTACCAGACACAGTGTCCGATAACTTCAAATCAGACACGCCTTCAGTTACTCCAGTCGCAGCATCCTTTTCACCATTATTCGATGGCATCAATCCAGAGGTGGAATCATGTTGTAACTCATTTACATCCACAGATTCCACCACTTCGTCACTTTTTGGGTTGCTCTGCTGATCACCTGATGTATCACCCGCCACATCAGTTGAATCGGAATCACAAGAAGCTTGTAACCAAGAAGGATCCTCAAACACAACATCTTCGAAAAAACCTGCATTAGGCACATAACAGCCTTCCGCAGATTCCCTGCAAATCCAATGCACAAGGTTGATTCAATTTGACAGTTAGTTGAACTGAATAAAAGCATCACCAGGCTCTCTCTAGCTATACTTGCCAAAGCAAATCACGATAGTAATGAGTTATTCTTAGTGCCTTTCCGCGTAATCCAGCTTTCAATGCTTCAGCGCTGCTCATGGTGGTACTCCCAACCTTCAAGAGAATCAATAAAGGTTGAGCAAATAAATAGCATATGCACCAAAAATGTAAAGGGTATTCATAATGTCATGATGTGTCATCTCATCCACATACAAAACACACTATAATTGATTTCTGATTAGTTGAAAGTATGAAAAACAAATGAGTGCATGGAAATTAAACTCAAGTAAACACAATGAAGCAATGCATGTTACATACTGCAATGGGAGCAGGATTTCCGGGTACTTTAACGGCCCAAGGCTCCCCTGCCCGAAACGAAGGAAGACCTTCGGGAGGCACCGTTATGCCTGGAAACATCAAGTCTGCGCCTCCGATAACAAACCGTGACACCTCACCACCCTTGAGCACGAACGCCGGCAAAAGCTCAGGGACAATCCACAGTGCATAAACTGCGTGGAATCATTCTGAATTTAGTTCTAGTTCTAAATTATCAATGGAATTCGTAATTCTCAGGAAAACTAACGACACGAAACGAAACGAAACCTGTTGGGAAAATGTCATTGCCGCGGCCATCGACGTCGAAGAACATCGGAAAACCTCCCTCCACGGCGTACAAATGGACGCGGTTTTGAAACTTGGCCACTGCAATCTCTGCCTGGTAAATTCCTTTGTTAATTACAGCATTATATGTGAATATGTTGAACGAACTCATCGTCGAAATGAGAAGAGCTTAAGAAATTGAATTCACCTTTGGAGGAAGCAAAGCGTCTAAGTCGGAATCTGAAACCCTTTGGAATTTGTCCTTAATGCTTCGTCTCAGCTTCTTTCTGTCCGCACCAGAGAGTCTCTGGTGAGATTTCGCCTCCACCGCCTTCTTGAACATTCTCTACTTCTCTCCCACTCACTTCAGTTACGTGCACCAAACACAACCCACGCTGAGTTTTCCTCCTTTCTTTTATTCTCTCAATAAACCGTAACCTAGCTTACATTTTTCTCACCTTCCATCCATTTTCTAAATAGGACTTGTACATTATTATCCGCACCCTCCCCTTCTTGTCCAAAACAGAAAGGCAAGAGGATTAGCTCGTCCTACATTTGACCCGCAAAACACGAGTTGAGTTGGCATGTCCCGCATAAAGGTTGATCCATGGGCTTGTGGGTCAACCCATATAAGAAAAAAATTTGAAAAAAATTTATAGATATTGTTCTTACACTGATCGGGAAGAAGTCATTTCCTCAAATAATTGTTTTTTGGTCCTCATATGCGATCTTAGTCTGAGGTGGGGTGCATGCAAAAGACACTCCAACATTCAAATAAAAATTCGGTATTCGATGATTTGAGTATTAATTGTTGTAATATATGTGTACATTTGTCTTAGGTGGATTGCATATTTATAGTATCGTGGGTCTCTAATTTTTAGTCTAAATTAGGGAGAGTTATTGAGTTAATCTCGACATTAGAGTAACATTTTGTCATGTTGTGTCGAGAAATGCTTGTTGAGTATTGAGAACCACTTCAACCGCATCATCCCAATGACCTTTGGGTAGCCACCCATGTTTTACTTTTTGAACAATACATGTTGAGGTCCCTTTGACCACTTACATAACAAGTACCAAAAATTGGATTATTTTCCCTAAAACACATGTAACAATGATTTTTTTTTACTCTGAAGGCATTACATAAGAGGAAATATAACATCTAGGGATTGACTAGCCTAGATGTATTTTTTTATGGTAAAAATAAAATTATAGGATATGTTGATTATACATATTATCCTGTCTCATCGTGTATTTGACTCGTACTTGAAGATTATATGAGACGAACTTAAACATACCAATAAATTAAAATAGTCGATCATACCCCAACTTATCATGGACCGACCCACAAAGCGGACATCCATATATCCAAACCTAATCTTCCACAAAATAAATAAATAGTAATTGTCCATATTTTTTTAAAAAAAATGCTAAATAATTAGTTATTTTAAAAAATTAAATTAAATTTTGTAAAATTAAGAATAAAAACATTAATTTCAAACAACAAATAAGACAAAACACGGCCACTAGTTTTTCAAAGTAGCACACAAGCACAAAATCATAAACAAAACAACTAGCAATATAGAAAAGCTTTCAAACACTTCTCCAACCCTTAAATTTAACAAATTTTCAAAAATTTGACGTAGTCTTAAATTAAGGAAAACCAAAATATAAAAAACTTATGTTTGTATTTCTCATACATTATTCAAATATTTGCGTTAATTATTCACATTAAAAATTATTCACATTAAAAAAACTCAAGCCAATTGTCTTTTTTTATATCTTTTGAAAAATATTATACTTTGTCACCACTTTCTTAATATTTAGTAATAAGTAAACTTTTAAAGATATTTCAACATTATAAAATTAACTTATAAAATTGTAATCACTTATACATTATAAAATATTTTTATCTTTAATTGATAATAATATTTTAAAAAAAATCTTTTTTAATATAGTACAAAGAAAGTTATAGTAATAACTCATTATGCAAACCATCATTATTCAATATAATTGTTAAAGTTTAGGATGTATGGAATAAATCTGCTTATAGTTTAATAATAACTTTTCAGGTTTATGATGCACTATGCATCCATTAAATACTTGAAAGTGATGTAAGATAATGACAACATATTTGAAAGTTCTATGGCTGATTCAAATTTGAAGATAATAATAATATCACATTATGTTTAACATCAAAGAGACTAAATTTAATTGGTTTAATTTACAAAATTATATAATTAGTACGGTATCTTTAAGTGCATACAAACTGTTTTCTGTTTTCTATTCACCCGCGTATTTTATTTCATTTATTTACCATAACTCATTATGCAAATTAAACAAAACTTTGTAGGAAAAGTAACATTTCATTACATTCTTTTATAGCACCATTCTCAATTATATAAATAAAGGCACACAGGTGTATCAATAAATGTGTTTAGATTAATTTAAAACATTTAAAGCGTAAATTTCCATAAACTTATGCTAAAAGCTACATAAAAAATGCTCCTTGATAGAAAAAATTGTCATACTTAAACAAAACATTTGGAATTTGGTTGAATAATATGGATTTCCTCTATCTTAAATATTCAAAAAATAATGCTTAAAATTAAAACATCAGACGGTATTTAATAATAAGAATGCAAAATCAAAATGAATTTTTACACAAATAAGTTTTAATCATTCTCTTACATTACTCGAGTAGGTTTCTTCTTATTTCATTGTTAAGTAATTTTTGAAGTTTCATTTTCTATGATGTGATGGATGTATCTGTAAAAGGTATATTGACATTCATGGAGAACTCGATGTCTATTATCGAAGGACAAGAAAAAATGTCAATTGTTCTCACAAGAGTCGAGTAGGTCTCCTTCCCTTATATCATTGGGTAATATCCGACGTTTCATTGTCCAACATCTCAAGTTCAAGATAGAGAAGTGTATTTGTTAAAGGTACTTCAACCTTCAAGTCAATTTTATGATAGTTGAAAGAAATAAAAACTATTCAATATAATCTTCCTTGTCCCAACATCAACCTATTTATAAAGTTGAAATGAACCTTTGCATGAATGAGTTTAGATCAATATAGTTCTTAATCTTGTGTTAACTGAGATAAAAATGTTACTAAAATTTCTATTAAAATTATAAATTAATGGATAAAAAAAGTTATTTATTAATTATGTAATATTGTAATTACATTATAAGGGCATTTGCAATTTTTTAATCAAAATAACTATTATTTATTGTGAATAGTTTTTCACAGGTAGGAAAACTAATAAAGTTGATTATGTTTACAAAGGTAATCATAACAAAAGAAGTATACAAATTATTTACAAAACATAAAGGGTGAAATTGTAAGAAAATATATATACTAAAATAAATCATTAAAAAAATTATGAATGGTATAGATATAAATAATATATATTTTTCTACCAAAATGTTGCATTATTGACATCCGGTTTAAAATTGGACAATTTTTTTAATTACTTCCACTAGTCTTTAAATCAAATTTTAAACATTTTATTTTTAAATAATCACCCGTTTACATTTAGTAAATGCAATTTACTTTTTTAAATTTATTATTTTAAATGCAATAACCTCTTAAAGCTCTAAAACCTCTTGGGACTGAGATAATAAATTAAAAAAAAAGTGAGATAAGTTGTAATTCTTCGCATTTAAGGCTTGTCAATTCTTTATATTCTCTTAGTGCTTCTTTTCTCAATATTTTTTTTTGTTTTCATATATTGTTTGGTGATTATTATCTTTAAATAATCTCTACTTCTTTATATTGATTATTGATTTTTTTTTTCTATATCATGTATGAATTGAAATACTCATGAAAGATATTTATAGTTATTTATTTTTTAAATGTCTTTTCTTTATTTGTAGCATGACTGTGTCAAGATAAGAGTTAGAACGACTTTTATATAGGTTTGAAATATCCTTCAATATTCTGCGTTAATCTTTTTATTTAATTTTAGTTTTATCATTTTTTTCCTAATAATATTGCTTACCAATTAAGAAAACAAAAAATATAACAAGACTTGTTTTAAAAATACAGGCAGAGAGATCGAATTCTCTATTTTTTTATTAAATAATAATAATAATTACTATTTTTAAAAGGTATTTGTTGCATACTGATTTAAGATGTACTTAAAAACCTAAATTTCAAAGATAAATAAATATAATTTTATATGAATGAACATTTCATTCATTCAACGTACGAACGACCATAAAGTTCGATATACTCTTTTGTGTTTATAGTCAAAACATATGTGAAACTGATCAAATAATCATCCATTTGTGTAGGTCGAGTAGAGTTACAAGAGTCAATATGCATACGTTCATAACAATCGATTCAAGAACGACCCATAATCTCAAGGTAGTTTTGTTTTACACTTTGTTGTGATCGGTCAAAGGACGATATGTATTTGTTAAGTATAATGTCCTAACAAGTGACCAAATAATAACCCACATAAATCGAATCCGTTTTACATTTATTTTGATGATAAACATGAAGAAAAGAGGAGTCGAGTTCAATTTTAGTTTTCAACTCATAAAGAGTTTTTAGATAAACCATGTTTCTTTTAATAACATGTATCAAGTTCTCAAAATGTTAAGATATTATCCGAAAAAGTTAAAAGATTCTCAAAAGATTAAGATATTATCCCAAAAATTTAGAAGATATTTTGCTTAAACGGTTATTTTAAAAAAATTTAAGAAATTCATGAATAGATAAGAGAAGAATAAGAGTTAGAACTTGAGTTTTTTTAGTTGACTGAATAATAAATAAAAATGAGAAAATTTAGTAAATTCGAGTGAGAAGCGGAATTTTCTTAATTTGATCTCCAACAGAACATTATTGAATTTTTTTTTAATGAAGAAACAAATAAGACGAAAAGGATAATGCTTAGTTTATCTTAACCCTTGATACTACTTTTAATTTTTCAAAATTTTCGAGTTTCCTCAATATCAATTTGTATCACAGGTATTTTTTTACAATCACTTCAAAGTAAATATACCTAAGTTTTTTAAAACAATTTTCCTAAATATCATTAACTTTACAATCACAAAATATGAATTTGAGTTTTGTTTTTTAAACACTGAAAGAAAGAGTAACAAAGAGTATATAACAAAGCTTTAGTTTATTAGAATTTATTTTGTTTTTCTTCAGCCTTAACCATCACAGGTAGTGTATCAAATCGTAGAATGATAAATTGAAAGAAACAATTGTTAGGGGTGAAGAGACGTTGGGCGGTGAATTAAAAGGTAATTAGGTTGAAACAAAAGAGGATTCAAAATAAAAAGAGAGGACAAGACGACTGGGACAACCAACCATTTCAAAACGCAAGAGAAAGAGAAAGAGAGAGAAAGAGCGTGTGCTTTTTGAAATTTCTGAATCAAACTTCAATATAGTAAAAGACGAAACCCTCACTTGCTGAGTCGTAGAGAGAGAAACTCAGAGATCTGATTCACGCACCTTACCTTGCTCCAGATCCTCATTCCCGAGCTCCGATTTAGGGTTCGATTCCGATCGATCCCTATCCGGCCACACCGCGTTCCTTCGATTTCCTCAGCTAAGCTTCTTCGTTTTGGATTCGCTGATCGACCGATTCATCGATGGCGGCGATCGAGGACTTGTCGGAGCTCGCCGATTCGATGCGCCAAGCGGCGGCGCTGCTCGCCGACGAAGACGTCGATGAATCCAACTCCTCCTCCAACAATTCTCGAAGACCGTCTACTTTTCTTAACGTCGTTGCACTCGGCAATGTTGTAAGTCTCCGTTTCTTCGTGTTTTGTCATCTCATACGCAGTCGTTTTGCTCACTGCTCTGTGATTCCGATTTTGCAGGGTGCTGGTAAATCAGCTACTCTCAACAGTTTGATCGGACATCCCGTTCTGGTAACTTCAACTCCGAGCTCACTCTTAAACCCTAGTCTGTTACGCAAGTGAAACTGAATGGTGAATTTTGTATTATTCTGCAGCCTACTGGTGAGAATGGAGCTACACGGGCTCCTATATGGATTGATCTGCAGCGAGACACTTCGTTGAGCAGCAAATCCATTATATTGCAGATTGACAACAAGTCTCAGCAAGTCTCCGCAAGTCAGTTCTTATTCTCCTTTTCAAACTGCTAGCGCCGAAGTGCCTGATCTGTATATTTTGCTTTTATTTTTTACTGACGAACATATTTGCGTGCTTTGTTGCGTTGCCGCAGGTGCTTTGAGACACTCGTTGCAGGATAGACTCAGTAAAGGTTCCTCCGGCAAGAGTCGAGATCAGATTTATTTGAAGCTGCGCACGAGTACAGGTTTGTTAATGATTGATGATTTTTAGTCACCTTACTATCTTCAGGTTGTTCGATTATATAGAATTATACAGCTTTGAGCGGGTGAATTGTCTGACATCATACCTGTTGTTATGTCTTTTTGGACTATCCATATGTAGCCACCAATGAAGTTTGTTTGATGAAAATAAGTCTTGTTGAATTACAGTAGCCATGCAAAAACTTGAGTTTCTTGTTGCTGCATATACTTACTATGCTATGATATCAGATAACGACACACTCGAGTTATATGTGCTGTACTGTTTTCTTTAAAACAAAACGTCCCTAAAATACTAACATTCTTTCTACCAACTTATCTTCCCAGCACCACCTCTCAAATTGCTCGATTTACCTGGGCTGGATCAGCGCATCATGGATGAGTCAATGGTAACTGGTGTCCTACATTTCCCAATTGGTTCCCAAACATCCTGCTTTTTGTTATCATTGAACAGCTTTGAGATTCTGATGTTATTTATTGTGATCCTTGCATAGGTTAGTGAATATGCAGAGCATAATGATGCCATTTTGCTAGTTATTGTACCTGCAGCTCAAGCACCCGAAATTGCTTCATCTCGAGCCCTTAGATATGCAAAGGAATATGATGGAGAAGGTAGACTGTTTCCACAGTTCTTTTTAGGATTATTCTTATGTATAACTCGTTGAATTTATGAGCACTTGTTCGATTTCATTCTCTATTAGATATTAGTTTTGTCATTGTTAATTGACTAAATATGCAAAAACATTTATTCATAGGTACCCGAACCATAGGTGTAATTAGTAAAATAGATCAAGCTGCTTCAGACCAAAAAGCACTGGCTGCTGTACAAGCTCTCTTATTGAATCAGGGTCCTCCAAAAACCGCTGATATACCTTGGGTTGCATTGATTGGTCAATCAGTTTCAATAGCTACGGCACAATCTGGATCTGCTGGTTCTGAAAATTCTTTAGAAACTGCATGGAGAGCAGAAAGTGAAACCCTCAAGTCCATATTGACAGGAGCTCCTCAAAGTAAGCTTGGAAGGATAGCTTTAGTGGAGGCCCTGGGGCAGCAAATTCAGAATCGTATGAAGCTTCGGCTTCCTAACCTTCTTTCTGGGTAAGTTATATGTAGTGATATTTTGTCATTTAATTATACGTATTGTTGTTTTGAGTTGTTTCTTGTTTATAGTAGTGAAAAACTTATAGCTGGATAATAGATCTGTGCATCCTGTTTCTTGGCTTTTATGTAAAGTCTTTTGTGTTTTTAGTTTTCATGTTTATTATGTGCTTAGCTGCTCTATTAATCTTTACTTTGCTGGCACTTTTAAGGTTACAAGGGAAGTCTCAGATAGTTCAGGATGAATTGGCTAGGCTTGGTGAGTCAATGGTTACCACTTCAGAGGGTACACGTGCTATAGCCTTGGAACTTTGCCGTGAATTTGAGGATAAGTTCCTACAGCACATCACCAGTGGCGAGGTTTGCTCTCTGACTCTTATATTTAATTAAATTTTTTTATTTATTTTGATGTTAGTTATTTGGGGATGTTATTTTTAAGCCTCAAATAATCTTTAGCTTCATATTCTGTATATAGTTATCTAATATTACATTTCCTTGAATAAACCGTATTTCCGGGCCCAATTTAATTTTATATATCATTAAATTATCTGGCAGGGATCTGGTTGGAAAATTGTTTCTTGTTTTGAGGGGAGATTTCCTGATAGAATGAAGCAATTACCTTTAGATAGGCATTTTGATATCAACAATGTGAAGAGGGTAAGATTTGGACCAATGTGTTGTTGACATCTTTTTTCTGCATTACTTTTTTCTTCATTGTCCTTGTCCCCTTTATTTTTGGGGGGAGGGGTGGTTACTACTGTTGCTTATCCCTTTTGTCTGTTATCAGATTGTGTTAGAAGCAGATGGTTATCAGCCTTATCTTATTTCCCCTGAAAAGGGATTGAGATCTCTGATCAAAGGTGTTCTAGAGCTTGCGAAAGAACCATCGCGTCTTTGCGTTGATGAGGTAATGCTTTAATGTAGAATGAACTTGAATTATATTTAACTTCCTTTACCCTGTTGAGTTTCTAAATGATTGTTGCTTGTTCCTTGTATCCTGTAGTGTTTTTTCTTTGTATGATCATTTGGTTTGTCATTAGGTTTGAAGTTTGGATCTAGTGTCTATATTCTTTGCCCTTTTCCTTCCATTTGGATGTATTCATTCTACCTATTGTGAGAACATGTTACTTGTAGTGGAACGATAAATTTTTGTAATTTAAATTGGTTCCCTTGAATAGCTTTTGAGATTTCTCTCGAAGTGCACTGTGGATCCAATTGCAAGGTATTGGACTTGAGTCCCACACTAGAAGCATGAGATTTTGGTGTGGGGTTTCTAAGGTTCCTATTATTTGCACATCTTAAATGATGATTGCATCATTTCTATGTAAATCTTATGATTGTAATTCAATCAACTCAACTGATAGACCACTATTATGGAGGAGGGTAGAATAGGAATTGAAAGGAATGTTCATGTTGTCATATATAGAACACATCCGAATGATTGTCCAGAAAGAAATTATGGGAGGTGATACGCAGTTGGGAAGAAATGAGATTAAAGGAATATAGGAGGCTAGAATAGTTTGGTGTTTGAATTGGAGAAAATGGGCTTGGAATAAGTGGTTATGCTAGTCTCTGTTGTCTTTATTAGAGGAAAAGCGTTCCTATAAGAAGTCTAACATTGTAGTCGTACCTTGCAGTTATTGGCGGCACTGTTCATTTCTCGTAGTGTTCCTTCTATTATACTTTTTACTCATGGTGATTCTCATTGTCTTATGCTCCAGGTACATCGAGTCCTGATGGATATTGTTTCATCTGCTGCCAATGCTACACCAGGTTTAGGAAGATACCTACCTTTCAAGAGAGAGGTACGGTACTTTGTTGTTCTTTTTCATTTTCTACTTGATACCGTTATTGATTTATTATGTTAAATTTGAGTCCTTTTCCTTGTCGTGAATTGTTCATTTATACACTTTTTATTCTTAAAGGTTTCCCTTGGTGGGGAGTGCACCTTCTCTTTCTTTTATATGACACTGTTTAAAATTCTTTCAAGGTTGTCGCAATTGCAACGTCTGCTCTAGAAGGGTTTAAGAATGAGTCAAAGAAAATGGTGGTTGCACTAGTTGATATGGAACGTGCTTTTGTTCCACCTCAACACTTCATTCGCTTGGTACAAAGGAGGTAATTTGGACTTTTCTGAATGGATCTAGATCCTCTCATTTGGAGATCTGTTCCCTACACTTTATTTGTCTTTTTGTTATAAACTATTTTTCTTTGGGTAGAAACAATGGAGATACGAACTCTTCCAAAGAGAAAAAATGCAGAAAATAAAAGATAAATCTAGAGTCTCGAAGGTGCACATAACCTCTGGTCCTAGCCCTTATCTTATTCCCCTTTCCACTCAATTCATGCCCACCATGTACTACCTATCTTTCCTTGTAGTATTTTCCAACCAAATTCTAATATCTCCCTCTGATTAAAATCTACACTTAACTGGGATATCCCCTTTATTTTGCATATTGTTTATTCTTCTTTATTTTGCTTATTTGTAATATTATACATCTAGATATCTTCATAATTTATATTTGTGAGGTCAGTATTGATCTAATAATTCTATGCTATTTACTTTAGGATGGAAAGGCAACGTCGAGAGGAGGAGCTGAAGGGAGGCCGACCCTCAAAAAAAGGACAAGATGCTGAGCAATCTCTACTTAACCGGGTATGTGGTCTCTTACTGTAACAAAGAAGCTGTATATAAATTTAAAAAAATATAATTTTTCCTTTTACAACATTAATCTCTTGATTTATATTATACTCTTCTTTTTGTGACTTGTTGAATTTAAACTGCTTATTGTTAACTTGTAGGCCAGTAGTCCCCAAACTGGTGGAAGCATGAAGTCAATGAAGGAGGACAAGAAAGAGAAGGAAAAGGACAAATCTGGTCAGTCAGAGAAAGAAGGGCAAGAAGGCTCGGGTTTGAAGACTGCGGGTCCTGAAGGAGAAATAACAGCAGGTGTGTCCTATTCTATATGCTACTACAGTTTGCCGACAGAAATGTCTTGCAGTCTCAAATTGCCTTTAGCACTCTCTTAGGTTGTTTTTGCGTAGGTACTATTTTTGAATTTTGACAGGATGCTCATAGAAGTATCAGGAAAAAATTGGGTATCATCTGGGAAATTAATTTGAATTGGGATTTATACAGTACTGTAGTAGTTCAGTGGAATGACTGTTATTCTAATATATATATATATATTTATGTATTTTTATTATTATATTAATTCTTTTAAATTATTATATTTTTCTATTCATATATTATTTTATGTTGTTATATATTTGTCTCAATTATATAGTACATGGATAATCATGTATTAATATTATGGTGTATTTTTAAACAGTGAAACGATTATTCAACACTCCTCCCCCTACAGATAGACACTCTAAACTTTAATTTTGTATATTGATTTAACACCTTTTCCCATTTATAAATAGATACCCTTTGAACTTCAACTTTTGTCCAATTGATCCTTAAAATTTAATGTATTTTGTAAATAAACACCTACACTTTTAATTTTATTCTTATTATTCCGTTAAAAAGTATTATCTATTTATAAATTAATGAACTACTGACATTTAAATTATTTATCTTAAATGTTAGTGGTTCAGTAATCTTTTTCTTCTTTGTTGTTACAATTCACGTCTTTATATATTAAAATGTAATAAAAATATGAATTTAGAAATAAAGAATAAAATCAAATAATTAGAAGTTCTATTTGATTTTTTAATCCAAAATTGTTTTTGTTTTAATGTTTGAAAAAGTGATTTATAAAAAGAAAGTAATTAATGTTTGCTATTAAAAATAGATTTATAGTTGAGGTTTTTTGTTAATTGTTTAACCTCCATTTAATATAAGGAATTAAATACATTGTTTATCTGCAAAAAGAAATAAAGTTTAAGGATCAATTAGGATAAAATAAAGTTTAAGGATTAATTAGAGTTAAATTAAAATTTAGGGTGTCTATTTTCAAAAGATGTAAAGTTTAAGGGGTTAAATGCTCTTGCACCTTTTAAATATTACAGCATACTTTATTGTATTATAATAGTGTTGTCTTGTCATTATTATAATAAGAGTAAAATGGAAAAAACAGCAAAAAACTCCTGCGCAATTATTGAACTATTGGGGTCGACTATACCCCATTTTTGGATGCATGCCCAAACACCCTTCTCACCCAAATAGACCCGAGCCTCTTTCTTGGTTTCATTTCTCTTGGTATCATTTCGGCAGTCACTTCCTTCTCACCTATACTTTTTATGGGTATGATGGGTGTTGGGCCTGCATCTCAAACTGGGCCACTCTCCTACCACAAAAATGCGGAAAATATTAGAACTTAATCATATCTATATGATGTTATTATATAATAAAGGACAATTAATAACATATAATAATTATATATATGTGTATAATAAGAAAGAATATAAAATATTGTTAAATAAAATGTATGTTCAGTGTTTTAAAACTTGGACTGCACCCACCTCTTCAACAGGAAACTGTACCTATGACTAATAAATGTTCTTGAGATTGGATCTGCCATTCACCTGTGTAACACAACTCCGATTAAACCTGGGTTATTCTTGAAAGACCGAATGGCAGGCTTTCATAAAGGAACTTAACTCTTAAAAGCTCTGTCAATTCGGTTTCTTTGGCTAATTAACCCAGACTGGTATGGGAGCTATGCCTAATCAGCACTACTGATGCGTGGATTTGGAAATTTGAATTTGTTAAACTTTATATTTCAAACTCATTAATAAGCTAATCTTTTTTTTTTTTATTGTTTACAGGATTTTTGTTGAAGAAAAGTGCTAAAACTAATGGTTGGAGCAGGCGATGGTTTGTGCTAAATGAGAAGACAGGAAAGGTTGGTAAAACTATTGGCCAAGTTTTTAAATTATTTACATGAAGGCTTTTATCATTATTTTTTAAAAAATCTTGTTTCATTGTCCTGTAATTGACGTGCTAGTCTTTTGACTCATGGCTACTTTTTCTAGATGTTAAAATATAAATATCTAAGATGGCTTGTTGTTCTTTGCACTGTTCTGAAAATTTGAGAAAGTATTTGGTAGTCAGGTCCTGTAGATTTCAACTGTTTATCATATTTTTGAAACTTGGATTCATCTATTTTCATTCAGATATGAAATATATTGTCTGCCACTTTTACTTAATTTACCGAGTAGTATTGACTTTAACCTTTCACTTCACAGCTTGGGTATACAAAAAAGCAAGAGGAAAGACATTTTCGTGGTGTTATTACATTGGAGGTAAGGAGTACTTTCATTAATCATATACAATCATGTTTGATGAATTTTAGAGTACTATCTGTGCATCATATGAATTATGCTGGAATTCTCAACTCAGCAATTCATAACACTTGCTTGAATAGATGTTGCAGGTGCCTGCACTTGGCTGGCTTAGTTTAGTGACTGTCATCAAAATTTTCCTTATCACTGGGTATTTTAGTATGCGGTTGGAATGCTATAATTTAGTCTTGAAAAGAATTTATTTGAAATATGATGATTTATAAAACCTTTAAAATATGACATTGCACATCATATTTTTTTTATAAAAAATTTGAACGAGATAATTAAATTTTCAAGAAAATTTAATTGTCTGTCTCAAGTCATAAGTTGTAATAAAGCAATGGTGACTTTGTTGGTGCAACTGATGTTTAGCAATATGAATATTGAATCGGTCTGCTGCTTGCCTGAGCAAACGTTTTGGAGTTTTATTACCAAGGTTAAGTTGACACATGTACCAAATTTACATTCTGGACATATTTGCAGACCTTAAAAAGAATATTTACAATTAAGCTGCATACATCCTACCCTCCCTAAATCCCCCTCTAGGTCGTGCTTTGGACTACTCCTTCACCTTTACTTCTGAATATTGATGACTTCGTGCTTGTTATTCTAATTTGTCATGACTACGTGTCACTTAACTTTTAAACTACAGGTTTACTATGTTTGGTTGTAATCTGAAGTTTACACTTTCTCAGTTATGGCACTGACATTGATTTTGATAATGCCAGTTAATGAGTAGAACAGTGCATATATTAATTTTTGACAAGCATATGATTTAAATTGCTAACAGGAATGTAACATTGAAGAGGCTGGGGATGAAGATGATCCTCCATCCAAAAGCTCAAAGGACAAGAAGTCCAATGGACCAGATTCTGCCAAAGTCAGCCTTGTATTTAAAATTAGCAGTAGAGTTCCTTATAAATCTGTTCTGAAAGGTAACATTCTCTGTTGATATAACTGTCAATAGTATATGCACACTTTTATTTCTTATAAATTTTAGAAACCATTTTAATTACTGTGCGTTTTTCTCTTGCAGCATACAGTACTGTTGCTTTGAAGGCTGAAAGCGCATCTGATAAGGTTGAATGGATTAAGAAGATAAGTAATGTTATACAAGCAAAGGGGGGACAGATTAGGATCTCATCTGATGGTGGATCTACCATGAGGCAAAGCCTCTCTGATGGTTCCTTGGTTAGTTGCTAGCTTAAAGGCATTATTAGCATGCATTGCTTTTTTTTGGTGCATTCATTAGGCTAGAATATTAAAGCCAGTTCTTATAAATTAGAGTCTGCCTTATTTATCTATAGTAAGTTTAATAATATTATGATTCTAATGTTCTTTAACTAGGGGTGGCAAAACAAACAAATTCGCCTCATTTTTGTCAGTCCCACAGTTGGGTCGCCAAAAATAGGTCGGACTGGCTGGCTTGCCATGGTCAGGGTGTTATTCCTGCTATTTGTATTGACTGGCTATTATTATATTTCATATCTATTCTCAGGATACAATGGCTCGAAGACCTGCAGATCCCGAGGAAGAACTCCGATGGATGTCACAAGAAGTTCGTGGATATGTTGAAGCAGTATTAAATAGTTTAGCTGCTAATGTACCAAAAGTAAGATTCAGCTTTTAACATTTCCTATTTTTATAATTTTTTTTCAGCTTTTCCAGTTTTCATGCATTTTCTGTTACTTGGTTTACAGGCAGTTGTTCTTTGTCAAGTTGAAAAAGCTAAGGAAGACATGCTGAATCAATTATATAGCTCTGTCAGGTTCAGAAATTTGTTATTTCCTTCTATTTTTATTCTCTTGTGTTGGATTACTTTGTTTGCGTTTGTCACTTGTCAGTCTCATTCTTGAAGATTTCGAAGGAACTGAAGAGATTACAAAATGTCTTCAAATTCTCTTTACATTTCTTAAAAATTTCTGGAATGAGACTAACAAAATTTTGGGGAATATTTTGCTGCACAGTTTCAGACCTGCAATACATTGTGGAACTGAATGTTGGCAGATAAAAGCCACCAACATAATAGATTTAATGTAATGGAGGCAAGAATGTTGCATTGAATGAGTTGACGTGTTGGTAGATAAATGCCAACAAGAGAATAAATTTAATGTAATAGAGACGAGGATGTTGCATCAAATGAGTTGACAAAACTAGACAATATTGGGAGTGAATGCATTAGGGGAAAAAGGTAGAGTAGCAACTATAGTAGAGTCTTTCCTCTGGTGGTTTGTGAATGTGTGGAGATGACATCGTAACAAGGAAGGAGAGTAGATTAGATGGGGGGTTAGCTCCTTAATTAGAATAGAAGGCAACCAAGTGAAAGCCAGGCGAACCAATTAAGGAGGATTTATTTTCTTATTATAAATACTTCACAAAAACTTAGGAGAGAAAATAAAAAATAAAAAATTATTTTCTTCATAACTTAAAATTATCTTATGCATCTAATTTGTAGAAACTCTTTCATTTAGTTCTTCTAAATTTTTATTTGTAACTTGTACGTAAGCTAATTTTAGCTTATGGAGATACTCATTTTATTTGTTTGTCACTTCAAGAAGTGTTTATGGAGAAACTTCTCCAAATAAATCCTCTATCAATTATCTTGAAAAACAGTATGATTTCTCTGAACAAAATTGAGGATGCTAACCTATTTATGTGTATGTATGTGTTTCAGATGTGGCAATTTTGCTTTATGATTAATAGGGAAAATCTTTGGTATTATTTGAACCTGACACATGGCTCATTATTGATTCAGTTGTTAATTTATAAGTTACATGCTAACTAATCTGGATGCTGTAGTTTTGAATATGATAATGACGATTATTCATATATAATTTAATTGTTAACTTGATATATTTTGTTGACCTTTTTTTTCCATGATTAGTGCTCAAAGCACTGCTAAGATTGAGGAGCTGCTTTTGGAAGATCAAAATGTTAAGCGCAGAAGAGAGAGAATCCAGAAACAATCCTCACTTCTTTCAAAATTGACACGCCAACTGAGTATTCATGACAATCGAGCAGCTGCTGCCTCTGGCTGGTCAAATGGCAATGCAGGTGTGTTCAACTGCTTTCATTATGGATGGATGGGTGTGGGTAATCAACATTCATTGTTTTTTGGATGGGTGACCGTTGATTAATAATTTCAATCACACACAAAACACTGTTATGAATGTCCTAGAATTCACTATATTTTTTTTTATTAGCAGTTACCAATTGCTTGTTGTCTAAAGTGCTTTGTTTTAAAGGATCCAAATCTCATATCTTACTACCTTGTTTGTCCTGGTAATTGACCTCAATATTCATGGAGGCTTATTTTGTTGAAACTGATTTTTATTTTTTTAAATACTTGGTTGATACTGGTAGTTTCTTTCAGTGTCTTTTACCAGTGGGTACTTATATTATTTAGGACTTAGGGTTTAGGATTTCTTTCAGTGTCTTTCTCCAGTGGGTACTTATATTATTTATTTGTTTTGCAGAGAGTAGCCCAAAAAGCGGTGGACCAGGTGATGACTGGAGATCGGCCTTCGATGCAGCCGCAGATGGCCCTGTTAGTAGAAGTGGTTCTTCAAGATCGGCATCCAACGGTCACAGTCGACATTACAGTGATCCTGCACAAAATGGTGATGCGAACTCCAGTTCAAACTCTGGCAGCCGTCGAACGCCTAATCGGTTACCTCCAGCTCCTCCGGGTTCTTCAGGTTACAAATATTAACTTCCGGCTGACCGGTGATCATCGCTTGACAGTTAATATTTTAATACATTTTTGGAGGGTGAGGATGCTCCTGCCCCATTTCATACACCTTTGAGTATAAGGCCATATCTCAATTCTTTGTGTCTGCCGGTGGTATATTTAGGTGAGGAAGTGTTTGTGTATATAGAAGAAGACAATAGTTTATCAGTATATGTTTTCCGGCATTCGTCTCATTATCCGGAAGTTTGGTATCAAGGTGGACTTGAATACATTTATCATGTTTTGCTATTCAATATTCTTTTTACTTCTATTATAGCTTTTTTAATGTTTCCTTTTTTTGTTTAGAATTTGCACTCTTCTTGGATGCAACCCATGTATCTTGTTTTGTAATGATTGAAATAATACACCATCGCTCATGGATCTGTAACGAACATTTGGGGAGTATCTTAAGTTTGGGTTTATTTTTATTTTGGTCTCCTCAACTTTTCTCCTTACATTTTCGTTATTCTCAAATTTGGTCATGTTTTTTTTTCTCATTCAAATAGGCTTTTGTAAAATTTTCATTTTCTTATGCCATAATGATGATGTTAAATTTTTACTTTAGTGCATAATGCGATTTTTGTAGTATGGATGCACAAATTTATCTTTATTTGGATAAAAAGTTGATTTGAGATTAAAGTTGGAAGATAAATGATTGAGATTTGGTCCGCAAAAACGGAGTTGTCTATGTATTTAAGGCTGTGGCGGATTTTTGCTTTCTCCACCACCATTGTTGCCTTGCAAGAAAGAATGCATTTCCAAAAACATTATTCTGCAAAGCATATATATGTTTTGGAAAGTTTTTTTTGAAAATCTTGTTCCATAATGTTTATTCTTAAAAATTCTATTATGGAAATAATATATTTTGATAATTTTATTTCGGAAAGTGTTTTGAAATATTTTTCGAAATGAGGAATTTGGAAGTTGCTTTAGTAAAGACTAAAATGACTATTTTGAAAATTGTGGCAATTTGCCAAAAAACTGTGGGAGTGCATGAAGTAAAAGCCACAATGGCTTTCTTGTTGAAAAGATAACTTTTTTTTGTCAATCATCCCATCATCTCTAGGTTCTTATTGTATTTTTTAACAATTTAATATATATATATATATATATATATATATATATATATATATAATTTAATCATAAAATTTGAAGTTTGAATCAAGTTATAAGTGGAGGTGCAATTGGATGCGATGAGCACGACAGTTTCATATAAAGATAGTATTAATCGATATGTTAATTAAGAATTTAGAACTTATGCGAGGCACTTAAGAGGGAAAATGTCACTTAGCTTACGATCCATGAAGATATATTGTAGGATAAACAAGCCATTGAACTTAAATATTTCGCAAGAAAAACACCCCTAATAATGTAAACGTTAATTCATTGATTAATTGCATCACTTCCTCTATACTAGCTTTAAATAGTAATGCAAGAGAGAAAGAATAATCAAGAGCTTCGAAAAAGGTTTCTGTATCTGTATTGAAGGAGGCAACAGAATCACCAAGCATCTCCACCAGTTAACTAATATTTAAAAAATGGACTATCACAAAATTAATATTAAAATAATAATGATACAATTCAATAATAGGAGAAGCCAGGAAGAGCTAAGGGCACAAAAATTCCTAGAATAAGCTGTTGTATTAACACTTAGTACTCTATAGACACTTGTAGCCACATCTAGAGAAAGCCGAAATATAACAAGCAATAAAAAAATACAACACACTAAAAACACCACTGCACCCTTGTTTTCTAAAGATGCTTGCTTCCTCCTTACTTCATCAACCTCGGACCTGAATTATTATTGGGAATAAATCAGAGCCCAATGAACTCAATAATTAATAACATCCTTGAAGGAAAATAAAATAATCTTCATGCTTTCATAATCAAAGAGCAAGTACAAAGCATAGGTAAGGTCCAAAAACAAACAATATATACATGAAAATCATTAAACAAAAACCAATTTACAAGAAAAAAAATAATTAATTGTTATATTAATTAAATTAGATACTATTTTAAAAATTAAAAAAATTATTGATTTCTATTATTAATAAATGATTTTTAAATTGGTATTTAATTAGCTACTAAATTTTTTGCTATCAAATTTAAAATTTAAATAGTTGATAGTTAGAACCTTGATAGCTAAATAAATACCAATTTAAAAATTATTTATCAATAATAAAAATTAATTTAGAAAACAATAATTTTTGTAGTCTCTAAAATAGTATTTAATTAGCAACTAATTATTTTTAGTGTTTAAAAATAGTTTCTATTTAATAATTTTCTAGTACTGATAATATATAATTTTTCTTCATTTTTTTTTATCTATGGCATATATTATGTTTATTCCCATGATCAAGTTCTTCATAATCTGAGTATTGTCATAAATATAATTTGTTGTATAAAATGTTCATGTTCCCATTTGGTTGGTCTTTATTAGATGACCTCTTCATGATAAATAATAATATTGCCAAATCTAAGTTGGTTTTGTGGTTTGACTTCGAATTGGTTTTAGATCCAAACCATGCCTACCCTTTAGAGTATAATCATTTCATTAGTATAATAGGTTTTCATCTAGTTTTTTCTTAGAATTCTTTATAAATAGATATAGTCTACCGTTTTTGTTAACATATGGATTTTGGTCTAGTCTCCTCATTTATTTATTTTTTTCTTTCTCTTTTCTATTTCAATAATAATATGTGATGACATATGATTGTTGTTACTTGAAGTATCACACTAGCTAAGATGTCAAATTGCATAGTAATGCCTAATATGAAAGCTTTTATATATATAAAAAATGAATTACAAGTCTTTCTCTCTCTACATATATGTACACACACATATATGTACACACATATATATATATATATATCGGGTATATAAATAATTAACATCTAAAAGTATTTATGTTTAAACAGATCAAGTCACAAGACTAAAACACAGTTAAAAGTAGCAAGTCATATAATTCTAAAATTTTATTCTATACAGCAGATTATTGATAGACAGAATTAAAAAATTTATCTTCTTTTTATCGAAAACAGTAATTATAGTTTAGTACTCTCACTAAACTTTTTCCCTTAATTGTCATAAATATTCAACTTCTCTACTATTTTAAAGATACCCTCAAAGTGAACTGATTACTAAATCTGAACTAGCTCTTACATTCCTATAATACAAACTACAGAAAACTAGTACCATAAACTCTCACCTCAAAACAGCATTGTCCCTGAGTAGATGATTCAACTGCATGGAAATATGGGACTTCCAGGATTTGAGCTCACTAGCCTCTTTTGCCTGCAAGGTCAACAAATAATTTGAAAAATGAATAAAATGTAGATTAATAATATTTTTATCAAATTAAACACATGTGCTAACAATATTTAGGATAGATTTAACATACTATAGCATCCTGCTGGTCAATGAGATTCCTAATGTTTTCTTTGATCTTCTGTATATGTATATCTTTTCCTCCCATGTCTTTGCTGTACTCTTTGAAAATATTGACATATCTAGAATTCAAGTCATCCATATAATGCTCCAAAACAAACAAATTTAAGTCCAAAGCTCGAACTTTCTGCATCAGAATCTTGAGAACCGTATCCCCAGGCATCCGGCCAACTTGTTGACGGGTTTCTTCAACCGGATCAGGAATGTTACTGTTTACTTTCTCATGATTTGAAGAAGAGATATCTGAAGCAGGATCAGAATTAGTCCCTCCAAAAGCATTTTGATGAACATCTTCAGTTTCTGCAGGAGTAGGATGGTGTGGTGATACTGTTCTTTTATCAGTATTACCCTCTCCAGGAGCTAATAGATTATCCTGAGTGTTTATCAAATCCTCCAGCATCCTCTCAACAGCATCCACACCATAAACTTCAACTACACTTAGAGTGCAATAAAATTCAGAAGCATAGTGACTTTGAAGATTTAGCTTTAAATATCTCACCCATTTTGGTTCCTGAAGAACAAACCTTTGAGCATGCCTTACATTCGAGGCAGTGAAATTCCCAAGGAAAACCCATTCATCTGTTGGAAAGCTCAGACTGCCAAAAAGTTCAAAAGCTTTTAAATTGGAAGAATGATGCTCAAAATTAGCTATTTCTATTGTATCTACTAAGGTTTCTTCGGAGATTTCTATAATGACAAATTTCTCTTCAACAGAACATGGATTTCGAAGATACTTATCTTTGTCTCTGCTTAAGATATTAGAGGCACCTTTGGCTTCTTTGTTAGAGCCTAAAACTTTTGCTCCCTTTGAGGCTGAAGCATAATTGTATTCTTCACCACCTGGCTCCACTCTATGCATTACCCTTACAGATGAACCATTGCCAGATTTAACTTTGGAACTAATTGCTCTACTCTTAAATTCATCGAGACCAAGAGGCACAGACCAAGATAAATGATCAGATTTTTGCACATCATCTTCGAGTCTGACCGAAAAATTACCATTCTCAACTTCATGTACCTCTGTAATGGGAGTATCACAATATTGCTTATTACAAGTACCAGGTTCAGCATAATCGTGTGTTTCTTCATTGGGGAGTGACTCAGAAACAAATCCATTGGGCTGGACATCTTCAGATTGTAAAGCCTCAGGAGGAATGTAAGCAATAATTTCTTCTACCAAATCTTTCTCTGCAGTATCAGGGCTCTTACACTGTCCGAGCTTATCTTCCTTCCAATTCGGTAAAGGAACTGAATATTCTTCAGACCCATCTACATCCATACATAATAAACTGACTAATAAGAACATAGATCATGCACCATGAATCTGCAGTTGAATATTATCATGTTGAAATATGGTAAGAAAGGAGTGGGTAGGGGCTGATTCTCCCTGCACCTTTTCAATTCAAATCTGCACCCAATGCACTGAAGTGAAATGTCCTTTTTGCTTATAATAATTTAAAAAAATTTGCCTTCCAAATATTTATATTTGTAAGTCAAATCAAAAGGTTCTGAACTAATGTCACTTCCGGATTTCGCTATCCAAAAGCTTACTTGACCACCATAAATGACTTTCTGGACATGGAAATCCGGAAATCATAACTCACTTCCTCAATTAAAAACTTAAATGAAACACAAAAATGAACTTCCGGATTTGGATATCTAAATCCGGAGTATATAACAACCATTTCAGGATTTCTGCAACCGTAAGAAAAAATTAAGCTAATGTGGGTTTTAAATTTTATGTGGGGTGCATGTCTTAAATGATATGGTGCAGGGAGAAATTGCCGTGGTAGGTTGTGAGGTTTCGTACAATTTACTAGGGTTTTGGGATCCTAAAAGAGAAGGATTTGGTGAATTGGTGTTTGTGGGTCAGTTCCAAATCCTAAACCGAACAGAGTATGATTCATTCCATTCCATTAATGCAAAAAGAAAAGAAATTGATTGATATACTTGCCTGTGGGAGTGGGGGTGTAACCGTGACCGCGAGAGATCCATGAGCTTAAGAGGAAGATTAGAGTCCACAAAAGAAAAAGGAAAGAGAGGGAAACTGCATACCCAGAAGCAGTTTTAGCTTCTGTTGTTGTTGTTCTTGTTGTTGTTGTGGTTTTCGTTCTTCTTCTTCTTCTTTGGAGAAGAGCTTCACGTGATGTCTGCATTGCAATTGCAATTGCACACGCAGATGCACATGAGTGTCTGTGCTCAGCACAACAACTGCATCAAATTCCCTCTCTGCCACCTTTAATAGTTGAACAACATTCAATTCATTCTATTGAGATCAGAAAAGGAAAGAAATAGGGATCTTATCTGAGTTGGGGTTTTGAAGAAGGGAACTCTGTTTTTGCAAATCAAAATTTAGAAAGAGAAGAACCAAACAATTATAAGTCTTTATTATTCAATTTCTACAGCCTGTCACTGTAAATTTTTTAATTATCTATTAATTAGATGTGATTTTAAAAATAATTAAACTTTTTAATACTTTAAGGTTCATTAACAGTTAAAATAAGATAAATTACATGAGAGGTTATTGGATGATAATTAAGTTATGATAGATTGAGTTAGGATAACTAAAATTTTAATTTTCTTGAGCTTATATGTGGAACTTTTGTTCATAAAAGTATTCTAGTGTACCAAGATTTTATGCTTTTTTTAATCATGTTTTATTTGTATAAAACTTCTTCACTAATTCTCTTCTATTGAACAAAATTTTAAATAACATTAAAATTGTTAACACTTTGTATATTTTTTTAAAAACTATCCTTAGTAAAGATGGGATATACCTTCTTTTCATTCTTCCCCTTAATTGCTTTTTATCCTATTAGATTCATCTTTTCATTTTGGTACTGTAGTAGATTAGGATACTATGAAAGATATATTATTATTATTATTACTAGTCTAGTAATAAATTTTTCTTACTAATTACTAGCAAAAATATATGCATTTTATTCATATTTTGAAATGTTGTTTCCAAAATGAAAATTACAATTTACAATTCTATAATTCACAATTACAGTTTCAATTTTTTTTTCAAAAAACAAAAATATATTTGGAAATATACTTTCTAGATCAACGCTTTTAGAATACGTTTTCTAGAACGTATTTTATAGTTTTCTGAGCACAATGTCAACCATTCACACTACTCCATAAGACAAAATTGGTATTTCAAAAATTGTTATATTTTAAATTTAATTTAATATTTTTTTTCCTAAATAAACTATAACACTTATCTATTATTATTCAACTTGGTCCATCTATTTTTTTAAAGAGAAAAACTTTAACCGTTGCACTTACATCCAATCTCATTAAATATTTATTTTTATTGATCTTAAAACCATTTAACTAAATTTAAAATAAAAATTATAAATCAAAGATAGAAAGCATTCATTGTCAACATTTTTTCTTCATGTAGCATGGTATTCTTTATTGTTTTTTTTTCTTCGGTTTTCAGTATACATCATTGCAAAATTTATTACGAATATTCGTTTTTCTGACAATGTTCATTCTCACATTACATGAAGATTAAAAATACATTATACAACTTTTGAGTTTGAGATGAGTCTGCAGGAATTTGTGTTTTAATCTGGATGTATATCTTGCCCCACATGAAGCCAGGAATCACCACCTTGTTGCTGCTCTCCATCAATACCAGCATATTTAAGTAATATGCCAAACAAAATCTTTCCCTGTTTTGATATATTTATCTTAGAACAGTGATGCATCAAGAAAATGAAATACATATTACTGAATTCTAGCAACAAAACAAGGCCAACCTTTACTCTTCTGTAGGATGCTAAAGTTGTCAAAGGTTCATTTGACTTTTGCACTTGTCCCGAATTTAGTGTAAGGTTGATTAATTGGCATCGGTTACAGCCCCCTAGCGACTGATATCAAATTAAAAAAATTCAGCAGAACAATTACTTTCTCTTTTATCTCAGTCTTATATTTTTTGTAATTAGGATGTTTAGGATTTCTCCAAGCTATTTCTTATAAAGAACTCATAGTTACGGGGAATCAGTAATAACACATAATAATAATAATAATAATAATAAGTAAGAACAAACTTTATCTTAGAAGTCAATTTTGTAGGAGGGTTAAATTAAACTTAAATTTCATCTTTTTTTCTTTTTAAAATGATATTAGAGACATTTAAAACTTATCCTAATAAGGTATTGAGTCTTGTGGCACTTTCCTAGTTTCACATCCGAGATATCCACTTCTCGCTATGAGGGGTATGTTGAAGAAACCCACATCAAATAGAGATATGGTCAAATTATAGTATATATTTGAGTCCAAATATCATCTTATAAGGTATTTGCTCAAATAGATACCATAAATCAATGCAAGTAGCGTAGTTCAAGGTTAGTCAAAAGGGTTATCTACTATGTCAAATTTCTCAATAATAAGAATTGTTCTATCAGACCATGTAAAGGTTATTTGAACTTACACTGAAATACTTATTTCCAATCCTAATGTCCCTCCATCCATCTTCAGCATAAGGCCTACCTCCAGACACCACAAGATTGGGACGAAACCTACTTGCACTGACTTTCGCTATTGCTCTTCCAGATATGCCCTTCTGTACATCTATGAACATCATTACAGTTAGGAAACATTTAATATTCCAAAATATTGGGGTTGAGAGACTAAAACCAATACAACAGTTTGACTAGAATATGAGAACTTCAATATTATTTTTACTGGAATAATCTGTATTTGATTTCAACATTTATAGGATAGCTGATAAAATCTAGCCTCATATTTACATATAACAAATCCACTATACTAACTAAAGGAAATAAAGGAAAAGAAGAAATAAAAGGTATACAAGGAAACAATATTTGTACAACATGAATGGATATTTATCATTCCTAGCATGTTAATAAGCTCTCAGCAGCCTTTCACAGGAAGTCTCTGAGCTTTGTCCTATCATGCAATTATGTGGAGTACTAATAGTACATTTAATTTTGCAAAGAATCTTCCAAGGGACTTTATATTTTATTAAAGTCATCAAGTCTGATGTATTACTTGTGGTATGGTACTTCCAAGGATCTTATCAGTTAGACCCTTCCTTTCAATGTGGTTAAGCTTTCTTTCTACCCTTTAAGGTTCAAATGTGTTATTTGACGTCTAGTCTCAAACAGTCTAGACATATTGAATGACTGTGTTTGGATGATAAAAAATGAGATTATGTTTTGAAGTAATATTGGCTAATCAAACGTAATCAGAAAGTACATAAGATCTCACCATCCAATTTTAAATGTCTTTCTGCTTTGTTTATTATATTAAAATCTCTCAATTTTAAATGTCTTTCTGCTTTGTTTATTATATTAAAATCTCTTTTGCATTATTACGAATATCGAATAATCAAATCAATCAGAAACAAAGCAATCCAATATGCATCATGAACGAATTTTTTATAATTGCCAAATAGTTATTAAAATCTTCCATTACATTCTATAATGAAATTAAAACACAAAAGACAAGAACTGGTATATTATATCGAAAATGGGTACATCAGCATACCTGAGCTTAATCTTCTGTTTAGATCAGAAACACTTTCCTCAGATACAAGTAAGAACTGTGCTTCATTGGCAAAATTAAGTTTGTTGTTCATATCTCTACATGTGGCTGCACCTTTGATTTTTTTTAACAAAAAATCTCGATTGAAACTAGAATACCTTAACAAGGAGCAAGTTCTACCAATGGCTTCGCTAAACCATGCATTGGTCTCATTGTCATAACTATATACCTTGTACCTGTAAAAATAAAAATAATTCCAAGCATGAGAGACCAAAATAAAATTGAATCCGTATAACAATTTATTAACTTTCTAAATCTTACAATAGAATATCTTTAGCAATTACAACACAAAGTATTAAGATTCATGGGATACCCTTATATTCAATTAATCAAAGGCAGTGTATGTACCAAACTAATGAAATCACCCATAAGATACATAAAAATATTCATAATCAATTCCGAAGTGTATAGTAACTTACTCAGCTACTCAAAATTTATTCTCACAATCCCTAGAACTTTCTCAAGCATAATGATATATTTCCAAACGTATGTTCATCGATATCTTTGCAAAGTCCAATTTAATTAGTACACAGAGAAAACTAATTATGCATATAAGATTGTATACCTCTGACCATATAATTCAATCTCCTCTATAGCATCCTCATAAACTTCTGACTCAAGTGTAATTTGCAGTCTTTCTTTGCAAGATGGAGAATCTACAAACAAAATTCCCTGACTAAGGTCTATAAAGGTGCTTATAAAGCCCATTTCAGGAACCTACACAAAATTCAGATCAAACAAGTCAAAACTTAACAATAAAGCATCATCCACAAAAAGTAAAAACTGAGTAAACATGCAATAGAGACAGAGTTGGATAGAATATCATCGTTAAAAAAGACTTGTGCACATTCAGTCCTTCATTCATCTATAATAAAATTAAGAGTTTGAATTCAAAAGGTTCCCAAAGTCGTAAATATCTATCAACCATTCATTTTGGTTCATTTTAATCCATTGTTAATGGCATAAACTAACTCCCATGAGAAAAGAGTATCACTATTGTGAATTCACCTACACTTGATCTATTTTCATAAAGTCAATCAAACCGAAGCACCAAACCAAAACTGACAAAAAAGAAAGATTGCAATTCTCTAAGTGTGCATCCTGCATCCACAGATTATCTAAATTTAAAATCTTGTCTGCCATACAAAAGATTACCTTTTTCTGTGTAAGTATTTCACCGGTAAGGCTTCTAAGAATCCACTGGCGATCATGTGTCAGACCTGCACAAAATTTAAAGATATTGTTGTCAAAAGCTTAAGAAATTGTAGCTTGAAAAAAAATCAGAAAATATTAATTAAAATAGTTTTACTCCATAAGTGGAATGTTGTACTCTTTGTTAGTAATAAACTTAGTTTATAGACATAAATATCTCATTTAAGAGAAGCAAAATATCAAATTATAAATGTGTAAAATCAAGAAAAAAGTACCATTGCTGCTAAGAGGCCAACTCCTTGCACTGAAACCTCCGCATGATTTTATTGGATATACTGTAATTGATTTGAGATAATAACCAGTACGCACAAAACCATTCTCTAGACCTGCAGGTGATCAACTGAGTAAATGTTCATCTAAAACAATAAAAACAGAATTATACCGTGAAAATGTGCTACAAATTGATTATTAACAAATACAAATAAAAAAATTGAATTTGATATATGGCTCCACATGTTGAAATTTTTTGAGGAAGGATATTATCCCCTTTAGTGTCTGTTTCTTGAATGCAAATTCAAGAAGGATTTTGTAGAGGAAACATACAAGGATTCATTTCCCAAGGAAAGTGTATGAAGCAATGTAGACACAAGCTTTTTATATACAAAATCTAGTTCTTTTTCCAATAGATGGGTAAGCTACATAAATCAAATGACACCATCGTATCTATCCATAACTAATTCTTCAAAAAATTCATTTAATCTGGAACTCCTTTAGACGGTTTTCCTTAGACTATTTCACAGACTAACCCTACCTCTATTTATCCATTCATTTCTAGTATGGCATCACAGCCTATCTAGTTTTAATGTCAGGCCACTCACATGTCTAGTCATGTACCTTCATACTCCAATCCAGATGTCCATTCTTGGGTAGGGAGCGTCTTAAGATACCCCATATTTACTAGAAATAAGGCAAGATACCAGTTATAAAGTCTGAACCACCCCCAACCTCTCTTAACTACCTTTGGCATTGAGTTATGCCTAGTCCATTTCTAGCTGGCTGCATCAAGTATTGTGCATGAAAAAAACAGTTGGTTTACATGCTGTAGGATCCAAAATCAATGTCTTACACACAGATAGGCCCCAATTTCCAACACCATCTAACTTTTTTCTTGCATGAAATATTCAACCTGGAAGTTTTCCAGAAGTTGGAAACAACTTTGTGGCAAGTAGTGGTTGTGTTCTACTATTTGGCTTCCTTATTTTCTTTATCTCTAATAAGGTGCTTTTCCAATGATGTGTGACATTCTAATAATGACCTGGAAGGCCTGTTTGATAAGTTCCAATGGTTCTGATCTGATTTGGGACACACAACTATTTGGAGCCACATAGTGTTTTTTCCTTCTAATTGTCTGTTTTCTAGGGTGTTCCTTCTTGTGGTACTCTTCTTCTGTGCCTGTTTTGTAGTGGTTGCTTTCGGCACTTGCAGTTTTCTTCAATTTTCAATGGACTCAACACTAGAAATGTCGGAGAAGATAAATAAAATTCATGGAATCACAACGACCAATGTTGTACCCAGCCAAAAGATTGAGATGACTACTACTCATAAAGGAAAGAGCAGGCAACCCAGTACACGGGGCTACCACCAAGTGAGGTTTGGGGAGGGTAGATGTATGCAGCCTTACCCCCACAAGCAGACAGGTTATTTCCACCATTTGAGCCCATGACCTCCAAACACAAGGCAACAATTTACCATTGTGCCAAGCCTTGCCCTCGCATAAAAGAAAAATAATCAACAGCTCAAAATCTTTGATATCAGTTAAACAGACTTCCTAAAGATATTATTAGAAGACCCACATAAATATTTACTGGTGAGAATATCTTACTGAAAATTGTTAAGCAAGCATACTAAGTAGCTGCATTAAAGTATGCACTATATTCATGTACCAAATCTGTTTGTGCCTTTTCATGTGGGAAGGAGAGTAGCAAAAGTACAAATGCAATAAAAGTGCAAGTCCTTGTCATTTAACAGACATAACCAACAAGACGTGAATTCATCAACTACAAAGAATAAATTAATGTTAGAAAAGGAGGTTGACCTTCCATTTGATTTCCATGGTCAATGTGATTTTGAGGTGACACAAAGGAACTTGCAACAAAATCAACAAATTTCTGAAAATCAGAAGATAGACAATATAACAAAATTAGTTTTTTCAAATGGATAACCAAAATCTTGAGAAATGAACTTAATCCAACATCAAGCAGAATTAGAAATTCGCAATAACATAGTCTTTGATTTCCTATTGAAAAATGAACTTAATCGAACATCAATATGTTATCCCCTTTTCCATATTAAGAAAGTATAGGTTTACTCATGATAAAATAAAGAATGAATCCAGAACCAGATGAGCTACACAATGGTTCCAAATGTTGAACAAAAAATGCAAAATGATCCAAAGATTCCCAACCTTGGCATCCTCATATGTTGACATGTAGCCAAAGGATACTCTTACAGCACCAACAGGTTTACCATTGATTATATCATGATCATCCCAACAAATGTGGCCAGCCTGAATACAAAAAAATTTGTCATATGTCATACAATTTTTCTAAATTAAATTAAAATAGGGATGCTAAAGCATCACCATACATTCTATAACCCTAACTAGGTTGCCACTATAGAAGTATGTTATATAATACACAAACATCATTGGTTGATAGTAAGTAAAATAATATGTAGAAATACCTCAGTATTTGAAATAAGATCCAGATGAGACAAGCCAAGGTATTTTGCACATGCACCTGGATTGCAGAAGCATCCTGTCTAAACAGATAGCCAGTGAAGATAAATAATCAGAATTAAATCAATAACCTTAATATAAAAGCATGGCAAAAATAAAAATAAACAATTAGTTTACTACCATGACTACGTGAATTTACAAAAAGAAAACAGTGACACGAAGAAGACTGTAATTAATACCCTTAGCTGAATAGCTGAAAGTGACGCCAGCTTTTCTACTTCACGATATCCATACCAAGAGCCATCTAGCCGTTTCAAGTTGAATGAAATTATTGATCCCATTTCATGATGCAATTTCTGGGTGAAAAATAAAAAAGTATTAATTGGTTCCATGATACTAAAGATGGATGTAGAGAATAAATGAAATTACAAGTGATCTGCTTGCTATATGTGCATTGTGTGTCTGATGAGTTGAATTTTATTTTCAAAACAATAACTAAAGTATATCATTTCCTATGTTGGTTTGCAGTGTTGTATTGGCTACCAAACGAAAAGGTATATCAAATATGAGAAACTATGAAATTCGTGCATGTTAGTTAATCCTTTGGTGCTTATTTGTACAATTATAAAGACTTGAGTCTATGATCTTTTAAAGTGGTTGTTCATTCATTTAGAATACAAAATACTTTCTAAATTCTCTCTAAACTCCAATATAACTATTAAAGCACAAATAATTATAAATAAACAGTCCTTATTAAAGCTGTAAATATGACAAGAATTTGTGCACAAACTAACCTTTGAATTATGATGTCCGTAGAGGATGCAGACACTAGATCCATTGCCATGCCTCATGGCCAAAAGCATTTTCCTTGTATACAAGGCAAGAGATGCTATATGTCTACAAGGCAACAAATTTTTGCATGCTTTAAAAGATAAAAATTCAAATCAAACAATGTTGAAACAACTTAAAGCGAAAGATATTATAATAAATTACATTCAACAAGTTGGTGTGTTGAGATTCAACGTCAATTAGAGACATGTTACCAATGTAGTTCCTATAATGCTTAGGCAATCCTTGTTTTACAAATTATTTTTGTATGGTTGACTTAGACCCAAAAACCAAATTCTTAAACTTCGTAACACATCATAATACACTATACCAATTTAATACCCATTCATTGTGAACCTTTGCTCCCTCCTTTTCACCTTCCTTACCTACACCCAATAATATCAACAATCTCCACTTTGCATTCATGGGTTATCATTATGCAAAACACAAGAACACGGCGAAAAGAAATCTTCCCCTCTGTTATCGTAAATTTAAGATTGCTTTGAAGGATCTCCCTTTTGTTGGTATATGGCCCTTGAGATAACCAATAGAATATTCATCTTACAAATTATAAATAAGTACCAGATGCTTCAAATAAATATTATGTCTCCAAAACTATGTTGACAATCATGATCACATGCTTCTACAAAATCTTGAAATGTTTTATATTAAATTTTGTTTCTTGCAGCATTAGAACTGGTATTTAACCAACTTGTGATTAACCATGGTCCAAACATAGACATAGAATTTAACATTATTTCTGCAACAGTTTGATATTGTAATTAATTTGGATAGGATAATATTTAAGAGCCTCTGTTTACGTTTTGTTACATTATGCCTTCATAGTTTCAACGATATCAGATGCTTCGCCTGATATTGCTAAAGACAGTTTGATGGAGGACCATCCAATCCCCCATATACAAGAATAAAGACATAAGAATTGTCTGTATAAATAGTAGAATAGTCATGTATAGGACTTGTATTTTCAACTAGTTTATACAACTCTATATACCTTGATATTGCAGATACAGTTAGAGAAGAGAGGATTTTGAAGCCATGGCGGATAGATACTATGCTCAAGAATGAAACAGTTCCATCCTCAAACAGTTCCTCAATGCCTTCCCTTCTTTTAACAAAATCAATATCAGCAATGGATGCACTAACTGTTCCTGTGATAGGGTCCAACCAATCAAATAACCAAGTACAACCCGCAATGAGGCAAATAAATGCTAAGCCACAAACCTCCACTAAAATAATTCTTCTTCAGTAACATGGCAGCATCTGCAGTGTAAAAGAATAAATTAGTCAATGACAGAAAAACTTTTATAGAGTCAAATTAATAACCATGAGACACAAGTTTCATGCTTAAAGGGAAACAAGGGACAATTCATCAACAGAATTCACACAGAATAACATACAGTGAATTAATACAACATAATCATCTTGAGATATAAAATACCAACATAGATGATTGTCCTTATTAGAGTTTTTAGGTATGAGAGAAAACAAAGAAAAGATTAACAGAAAGTGTATTGTATTGTGATACATTCGAGTGAGAAATAAATTTCAGATTTAGTACCCATTTAGTGTTGTAAGTTAGTTAGGTAGCTAGTGAGCTGTTAACTAACTGCTTCTAATAGTACTATAAATAATAATGATGTATTGTTATACATGAGTGAGAAATAAATTCCAGATTTAGTACCCATATCTCTTGTTCTCTTTCTGTTTTTTGAGTGTGCTTAGTGTGCATTCTAACAGTTGAAATCAGTAGCTTACCATTTCGAACAATGAGAGCTCCAAGCCCAGTTGGGTAGCCAAAAAGCTAACAGAAATGCAGAAAGAAAAAACTTTAGTTCTCAAAGTAGTCCTTCGTCAAAATAAAATTAAAATATATACTCTTGTACCTTGTAAAATGAGATAGCAACAAAATCAGCAGGATACTTGGACAAATCAGGCGGCACAGTAGCACATCCCTTTGCAGCATCAATTAAGACCATCCATTGCCCATTTCTTGTGAAAAAACAATACAAAAGTAAACAAATATAAAATCATCGATGCTTCATGCTTTAGAGAATTTCAGAAGATAAATAAAATGTTCTCTCTCTCCATATATATAGACAAACATTGCACACAAAAAGAGAGAGTGGCTTAAAGAAAACAACAGCCCATTGTTTGCTTCTTTCGGAAAAAAAAGGGTAAGCAAATATGCAAATATCTATGCCCTATTGAAGGAGTCAATAAGACAGAATGATGTATATTACTTGCAAACTGAAGAAATTCCCAAGCTCTTGCTTGAGTCTTCCTTGATAATCTTCACCAAGTCTAGACCAAATCTCAACCCAGAGAAATTGCACTCGGAGGGAAAGGCAAACAAATTATACACATCACCTGCATTGAACAAACAGATATAATAAACCATCTAAAGCCCAGAAACATATCCATGACCTAAAGAGCTACCTGTTGGCTCTCCTTCTGGTGATCCAGCAACATTTCTCCTTTGAACCTGGTGTAGTGACATCTTTGTAGTAAGTGTGTCTCCTGTTATTCCAGGATGTATATCTTCTTCAATATCTACTGCAATGGCTGCTGCTCCATGAGCAAGAGCATATCTATACTAGTTAAGGAGGAATGCTGTTATTAATCATCTAATGTAGCAGAGCAATCACAATGGAACAAATTAAAAACATATTCACTTTTCAGAAAGTAAAGGAACATTTCACTAAAGCAGTGTTATTGCAAGAGAATATTATATTCAATAACAGTCAAAATGAAAAAATAAGACATTCTCTGAAGACAAACTCAAGAAAGTAAAAGAAAATCACTAAAAAAATTATATAAAATAGTCAAGTCCTCCTCAGGTCTTGTTGAACAGAAAAATGGTTTGAAAAAAAATGGAATTAGAGTCACATCAGGACCAAAAGAAACATCTTAATGACTTCCAAGACATCTAATGCCAAGATTCATCCCATTTTACTAAACTTAAATAAAGGCATTGTTTCATCAGTACAGCGATATATTGAACAGTAACTATCATGATAAATTCATCCCTTTTCCTTACAACAGCTCTGTGACAAGAAAGAGAACACTAGAATATCATGATGTCTTCTACCTCCATGTTGTAGAGCATTGTTAACCTTCATTATACAGAAGTTGGCCAAAGGTAATTGTTACAAAATTGAATAGCATATGATTTTTTAATCACGTAGGATACTCTCTTATCCCCAGAACACTATTATGATTCTCCATCGTATACATAAAACTACTGCTACGACTCCATGGAAAAGCCTCTCCAACCAGCTTCAGCGCTGCTGTTGCCCCAGAGGTAAATATACATGTGTATTCTTTAGGGGATGCGTTGCAGTAGTCAAGCACCTGCATGACCGATAGTTCAATAATCTGAGCAATTGTAGAAATTTCCAGAACAGATATAAAAAATGTACAAAAAAGAAACACCAGTAGCAACTTCCTAGTGAACAACTCCTAGTTGGACATACCTATTTGGGTGACCCAACATGGTCCATTCCAGTCAACCAAAGCAAGACAAAGTCAACCCAGGAAAATCAATTACGATCAATTTGCCATTGAACTTCATACTCTCTCATCTATCATCTATCTCAAATATAGACTAACAAATTCTTGCATAAAACATTAACTCTTACATATTTCTATCTAGTGGGCTTAACTCATATTTTCTGTATGTTTTTCCTTTGTATAAACATAACTCTATGTTCATCAGATTATTTTCTTTTTCTCTATTTTAATATTAACATTTACTTTTCACTACAAAAGTCAAATCTCAACATAATCATAATTCAATTGCAAAGAAGACAGTAAACATGCTTAATAATTAAAAATTTAGATATACCTGCTGGCGAGCATTCTTCACAATGTCAAGAGTTGCAGAACTGGAGTCACTTTGGCTATCTATATCAACGTTTAAGGAAATTTACTTCATAAAATCGGCGTCAACCAGCAATTAAGTAAAATCACTCTGCATGCAGTGTTAAGAACATTGAACTGTAAATATTATGAAACACATGAGGATACGAGGATTTCCGTATACGTTATTGGTGAGATCGTTGAAAACTGATTCCATTTGCAGGTCAGAGTACAGAGTTGCTCCAGCATGGTCCAAGTATACAAGATCTGTGAAAGCATGAAAACCAAAAATAAACAAAAGAAAATAAAAACAGAAACAGTTGAAGTAGATATTCGATGATTTTGATAGCGTTTGAAAGTGGAAGTATGAGTATGACCTTGAAGTTGTAATCTCTTGAATTGAGTAGCTCGAATTTGATCAATGGAGTTGGGAGCGTTAGGATAACCGTAATGTTCACCGAAATCTCTGAGGAATTGTTCTTTGCCACCGTCGCCCATCGAGTTGAGTGCTGGTGTTACACGGAACCGTAGAAAGAACCCGAACGAAGCTCCAAAGGCAAATAAACACAAGGGTGTCGCTTACAAGAGTTGATGGAAAACGATTGCAGAAACGTTTCTTCCGTGATAACGAATATATATATATATATATATATATATATATATATATATATATATATATATATATATATATATATATCCCAACACACTCACATGAAATGTCCATTTTACCCTTAATAATTTTAAACTTTTTCCTTCCAGATATTTATATCCGTAAGTCAAATTACAAAGTTTCGGATATACAAATCCAGAACTAATATGTGACTTCTGGATTTCACCATCCGGAAGCTTATTTGGACAACATAAATGACTTTCCAGATATCAAGATCCATAAACAAACATAAATGAGTTCCGAATCTTAATCCTCAGCACCATTTACAGTACACCATTCCGGATACAAAAATCCGGAACTCATAACTCACTTCCGGATATGACCATCCGGAAGCTTAAATGAAATATGAAAATAACCTTCCGAATTTCAAAATCCAGAATGTGTAAAAATGACTTCCGGATATTGAAATCCGTAAGCAAATGTGTGAAAAGGGGTAGAATGGGATTTTAAAATTTTTGTTGGGTGCGAGTCAAAATTGATTGGATGCGGGAAGCAATTGCCTATATACATATACCACGTCATGCGCCTTTTTTTGTACATCAAATGTTATGTTTATAAGCTTTTTCTTCCTCCACCCTCGTAATTGCTATATGTACCTCTGTAATGTTTAAAATAATCATTCTTCTTTCAGTAATTTGTATATATTACTTCTTCTAAAAATGTCTCAAAACATGTTTTCAGAACATATAAGAAACGCTTTCTCTAACAAGTTTTTCAGGATAAGTTTTTTGTAATAACTTTTCTCTAACATATGAAATGTTTTTCTTAGTACTACACTGCATAAACATTCATCTTCATTTGTGTAATTTTAAAGTTTTTTTTATTAATTTCGAGAATCCAAAAAAAACTAAAAAATGATATAATATTCACCAAACCCAACATTTTACTATTTTTTCTCTTTGTTCGCATGGTCTCTGATGTCTTCATAAAGAAGAAGACATAGTAGTAACGCAATGGTTGTAACACAACGAGTGAGGGTATTTTAGTCTTTTCATTAATAATATGGAGGTGTATATAGTAATTACGGGGTGGCAGAAGAAAAATTCTGCTTTAACAATGTTATATTATTGGTTAGAAAAATTTATCATCATAATGCTTGAGTGGATTATAACATATTTATTTAGTAGAATTTTCACTTTGAGAGAGAAACTATCCACATATCGTAGTAATATAATGCTTAGGCAAAAGAAAAATGAAAGTTAAGAAAAGTGAAAATTGTGTGTTTTGAGCATGATAAGTTGAAATTACATGTGTTGATGTGTTGAGTTGAGTGCTGAACATGTTTTATGCAGATTTAGACATCATTATGTAACTTGACATCTCAATTAAGTTGACACCTCAATTAATAACAATCATCTATTATCACATGAAAAAACTGATACATATTTCTCTTTATCTTCCATATACATTTACAAAGTTTTTATAAAAGTAGTTTTAGATTTCAGGAAAGCTTAGATTTTTTTACAACATTAATTCACTTCTACAAGTTATTATATTTGGTTTAATCTTCACTTTTCTTTATTTATATTTCAACAGTGCAATTTAGTTTTACGCACTCCTCTACTCTTTTTATGAAGTTCTAAATTTTTAGGGTTGATTTTCTAGTTTGATTTTTGTTCATTTGGTTGAGATTTGATTTTTTTATGATTCTAAATATTTGTATTTCAATGTTTTTTTTTTATATTGGATTTAGTTGAGATTTTTTATATTGGTTTTTATAGATTTGTTTGGTTAAATACTTTCAATTACATCATCGATTCAATTTATGTTTATGCAATTCTTTTTCCTAAGGTTAAAAATTCATGACTACAATTTGAATTGAATATTGTGGATTAAATCTAACTAATTAGTTGGAATAATGTATACATTTAATTTTGTGGTTATATATAGACCTGGAAATCGATGACATGCATGAATAAGGGAAAAAACTAGATAACTAACCATGTCTTTTTACATATAACTTTAATACCTTTGTTTTTTTAGTAATTAGAACTTCCAAAAGTTTTAAAATTATCAAATCCTTATTTAAAAATTTAAATTTCAATAATGATTAATGTTTATGGTGAACATATTATTAAACCTTAATTGTTACATGTATTTCATGTTATAAATTTGTTTAAGACATGTAGGTGACAAAACATTCATCAAAATACCACTTTGAACAAACATAAATGAAAAATAATTAACAATCACTTCATCTAAATATATTAATTCCAACAATAATCTGATTTTCTTAAGGATATTTGATTGCATCTAGAATATTCAATTTAAAAAAAAAATTCTCCAAACTCCATGGTTAATGTTCCAACGTGCACATTTGTCTTAATTATGGTTCTTTTCAATAATGTTCTTCCCAAAATGAGTGAATGGATATCTTATTTTTAACCAATTTCTCCTTTGAGGGTTTTTTTTTGCACCCAACAAATGAGAAATAGGGTAAAAGTTAAAAGTGTTTTATTTAAGTATCTTGCTAAAAGTAAAATATCATGCTAAATTAATATGCTAAAAGAATAACTTTCGTAAATAATTTAAGTCTTAAATTTAAGATGGAAAATGTTAAGAGAGAGTTGAAAAAAAAAAGGAGAAAATAAATGAGAAATAAATTAAAAGGGTAGAGATAGGATTTGTGATTTATTTTATTATTCTCATTAATTTCTTACAAACAAATCAAGTGTATGTTTGGACAAATTTGTCCATAAACACTTTTAGAAAAAAATAAGAAGAAAAAAATTGTAAGTTTTTTATAAGTTAAAATGAGCATAAGGTAATTTGTAAAGGGATTTATACAATTTTTTTTTTAATTTGTACATATACATTAATTTTACTTTATATAAAATCATCTTAATTTTTTTATTCTTATAAATACTCATGCAAAAAATTATCATGATGAATTAATTTATTTTCCACTGTATCCCTTCCAATGAAATGACAGAGTTTTGGATGGAGTATTTAAAAAATGTGAAGAGTTTAAAATTCTAAAATGTTTAATCACTTCAATTTACCTTACCCTTTGTATTTTATTTAGATAGGATGAACACTTTTTTTTTCTTTTTTATTTTTTTAAAAATAAAAATAGTCAGAATTCTTAATTTTTAATGTTTTTTATCAATTAAACGAGACTTAAAATTTCCACCATACAAAATATATAATGAGGTGTTGCCATTTTTGAATGAGACTTTAAAAGTTTGAAAATTAAAAGTTTAGTTTGAATTTTCTATTATACACATTGCCACTACTAGCTAAATTGTTGTGTTGCAATAATGAATGACAAAGTAAACGAATTTGTGTATTTATCTACCTAACTATTTATTTATTTGTATACATAAGGCCATAATTGTCTTAGATTTTTTTTTTTAAATAAATAAATAAGGGAAACTTTAAATTATTTTCAAGCTTTATCCCATATAAATAGACATTTTGAACTTTAATTTCACTCTAATTGATCTTAAAATACTAAGTTAAGTAATTGAAGTGGGTGTAAAAGGAAAAGGAGTTGGAATATTGGATAGAGTTGAATTTCCTTTAATGGGCTTAATTAGAATTTGAAGAATAATGTGTTGCAAGTTTTAATATCCACCAACCTAACTCAACTATCTTTCATAATCACTTAAATAAAAACTTTATTTCTCTACTAATTTTTTTCTATACAATTTATCACATTATTGTATGAATATTATGAGTAAATATATCATACCATACATGGTATTATATTAAGATTATAAAACAATATTTCAATAGAAAATTATTTTTTTTTATAAAATTTGTTATGTTAAACATCACTATACAACTTGACATCTGAGCAAGACTGATAAATCAAGTAACAACAATCCTCTACACTAAATTTATTAAGAGTTAAGTATACTTTTTTATTTACTTAAATGTTATATCATCGAAATATTTCTAATAATGTAAAACTAAATAAAATTATTATTTTTTAATAATTTTTATACTACAAGTATTTGATGGTCTATGATATATTTAATTTATTTGATAAATATTTATCAATTAATAACTAATTTTCTTCTAAAATTTTTTATAATAATTTTTTTCCTCTTTTAAGTACTTGTCAATATATGTAAAATGTTATTTATAGAATTTTAAAGATATATTTAAGGATTTAGTTAATGTTGTTAATGGTATAATAATTTAAAAAATATTTTGAAAAAAAAAGAAAAGAAAAGGAAGGCATGGTGGAAGAAAAAGATGAAGGAGGACAAAATAGACTAAAGAAGAAGGTGGGAGAAGGAAGATGAGATGTGAGAGAGGAGAAGAAGAAACATAAAGAGAAAGAGAAAGAGAAAGAGAGAAGTGATCGGGGCACAGTGTGAATCTCAATTTCATCTTCTTCAAAGTCTCAAATTCAATTTAGAGGGAGCTGTGCCCTGTCACGTGTTCTTCTGTTCTGTTCAATTCGTAGCTCAAATCTTCAAAAATGTCGCTCAATATGAAAACCCTAACCCAAGCATTCGCCAAAACCGCTGCGGTCATAGAGAAGACGGTGCAGACCACGGTGCAGGAGGTCACGGGCCCCAAGCCACTTCAGGACTACGAGCTTCTCGATCAGATCGGCTCTGCCGGGCCCGGGCTCGCATGGAGGCTCTACTCGGCCCGGGCCCGTGATCCGGCCCGCCAGCACCAGTACCCCGTCGTCTGCGTCTGGGTTTTGGACAAGCGCGCGCTCTCCGAGGCCCGCATGCGCGCGGGCCTCACCAAGGCCGCCGAGGATTCCTTTCTGGATTTGATTCGGACCGATGCCGCCAAGCTCGTTCGCCTCCGGCATCCCGGCGTCGTTCACGTCGTCCAGGCCCTTGACGAGAGCAAACACGCAATGGCTATGGTCACCGAACCCTTGTTCGCTTCCGCTGCCAACACTCTTGCCATTGTTGACAACATTCCTGTTCTTCCTAAAGATCTCAGGGGAATGGTACCTTGCTTTTTCAATGATTCACATCTCGTTTCGTTTTGTTACTTGATCTACTAGCTTCATTCGATCTACTCACTGCATTGCTCGTTCTTTTCGGAATAAACTTGTTTTATAGAATGAGTTCGTGATGTTTTTATGCGTTTCTCGGACTTTTAAATCCCTGTAATTTAAATCTGTTTGTTAGTTTAGTTTCTGTCGTTAATTCTTTTGGTCCCTGTTTTTGAATGCATTAGTCACGTTAGTTCTGGATTTAACATCGCAATGGACTATAATCATAGTGAATTGTGCTTATTAGGGACTCGGATGACAATAGTTTTAAATTTAGGGATTTGCTTGGCGTTTTTCTAAATTTAGGAACTAATGGGGGGTTACACTTCTTTTCACTTGTTGCTGATGAAGGAATCTTTGCTTTTCAGGAAATGGGACTGTTGGAGGTGAAGCATGGTTTACTTCAGATTGCAGAATCCCTGGATTTTCTCCACAACCACGCTCATCTTATTCATCGAGCTATATCACCCGAGGTGATAATCTTTTGTATTACTGTGGCTCATGGTCTTAATTTGGGTCGCAGTTTCTTAGTTCTTGTTAATGTAGGAAATTGTGGACGATGGGGCCACAATTGTGGTCGTTGACACCTAAAAATGTCTTGACGCGATGGAAATCACAGTTGTGGACTGTTTTGTAAAACCTTGCTTCGACTTAATTTTCCCCACTTATTTTTTGTTTTGTTTGTTTAGCCATCCTTTTTATAAAAGAAGAAATTCTGGCTGGTAAATATTGCCCGTGTGTGGCATCTAACTGGAAATGGTTTGTAGCAATTAATTATATTGGAAATTTTTGTTGTACCCGTCAGCAGCATCTATGTATTTCTAATTGCCACTTTCATAGTCTCGCTTAAGCTTAAAGGTATTTTCTGCTCTATGAATTTTTACGGAAGTGTCATTTTTCACCTTTCACAGTTCATTCATATGGATCACTTTTTGGTTTAATAGTTAACCTGTGGTACAATCCTTTTCTGTTCCTTTGTTAAATTTAAGATTGGCGAATTAAAATAAATTGTATATATTCCGCAGAACATTCTTATCACCTTGAGTGGAGCCTGGAAACTTGCTGGATTTGGTTTTGCAGTTCCTGCTACTCAGATCTCTGGTGACTCATCTAATCTGCAACCCTTCCATTATGCTGTGAGTGGAACAATTAATAAGATTGTATTAACTTTGTTCACTTGACCTCCTTGATGTGTTAAATACTGTAACACTTTCAGTAATTTACTGTTGCATACGATGTCTATTTTTTTTTAATACTAATAACTCATCTCTATAAATTTGTTATATATATTTGATCAATTCAGTGTTATATCACCAATCATATAATCTTGTACAAAACGATTCTTTTGTGTTATATGTTTCTTCTTTATTAAGATCTCAATATTTTCTTCCTTTGATTATATTTAGACACAAACTCTGCTTTCAGTAACCTTATATTCCTCTGGAAGTAGATGTTTCTGCATTTTGTAATCATACCTGTGCTGTTACTCTTCCTGGTACATGATTTTGTATAGTATTTCCTTGTGACTTGATTTTCTTGATTATAATTGTAATATATGGGTCTAAACTGCGATTTATAAGAAGGCCACATAAAATTATCACTTCTAAATGACAAACTATACTATCTACATCTCTATCTAATTCTCGTCCTTAGGAGCAAAGTAAATTTTGCTTAAACAATCTGTTATGTATCTTATTTGACTTCAACTGCTGTACAGGAATATGATGTCGAGGACTCTATTTTGCCTCTTCAGCCATCACTTAATTACACTGCTCCTGAGTTGGTGAGGAGCACTGGGTCTTCAGCTGGGTGCTCATCTGATATTTTCAGTTTTGCATGCCTTGCCTACCATTTAATTGCCCGCAAGTCTTTGTTTGACTGCCACAACAATGTCAAGATGGTACATACAAATCATTTTCTTTTTACCTTTTGTAATTAAGTTTTTGTTTGACTGCCACAAGATTGTGAAGATGGTAGATACAAATCATTTAATTGTGCCCCCCCATCTCCCCTGCCCTTACTTCAATTAAGTTGCACTGATTTCAAAGTTACATATTTTTTTTTCAAACTTTCTGAATAGAGATTCTCATTGATGGTTGTACGTGTCCTGTCCTTGAAGAGACTTTTTACGTATTTAAATAGAAAGAAGGAAAATCATTAGTTTCATTACTTGACGACAAGATTTTAGGCTCTATTATTAATTTGTTAGATAGAAGGTAATAAGAAATTTTGGTTTTGTACTTATGCAGTACATGAATACCTTGACTTACTTATCCAGTGATGCATTCTCATCTATCCCATCAGAACTGGTTCATGACCTGCAAAGGATGCTTTCTCTGAATGAGTCTTCCAGGCCAACAGCAATGGATTTTACAGGTAAAGATAATTTGGAGAATAAATACATTTCTCCATTGCTTAAATAAAGAAACACATGACATCTTAAATAGTTCTTTATGGTGAATGGGTTTTCTTCTCTATCTGAAATTGCATCCCCATAAACAAGAATCAGTGGTTTTTAGAATTAATGCCAAACTCGCCCTGCAAGGTTCTATGGACATTTTTAGGTGCTGGAATGTATGGATGCAATGGCCTATAAGCCCAAACTCTCTTCTGCTTTAAGGATGCATCCTGTGTTCAATGCATATCATTATTAAAGAGGATTGGTGGGAATTATCATGTGGAAAGATTTGCTTGTTAGGCTTGGAGGGAGAATGTGGTGGTGTGCTGGAGCTTGCTGCACTGTTAGCAACCCTCCAAAGTTCAACCTTGAAGACAAGGCTGAAGCTGAAGACTGTGGCAATGATAGGGCACAAAATAATTTAGAGATTCAGAGAGAGGTATTGGACATTCATGATTCACATGTCAAGTGGGCTAAAAGACTTGGAAGGTGTACACTAGGAGGAATAGAGGGTGATGTTGTGATGGCTGTGTTGGAAGAGAGAGGGAAGTAGGGAGGAAGTTAGTTAAGTGAGTGTGGTGCGGTTATTAGAGTATTAGAATCGTCTGTGTGAAAATTAGGTATATTTGTTATGTAGTTCTCTACAAGAGCCGGTAGCTCTCTATAGGAGCATGGCTCTTTGGCAGTATCTCTACATAGGAGCCTGGCTCTCTATACTGTAATTTCCTAGTTTACTGAATAAATACTCACCTTTCTCTTAATTTCATTTGGTGATTATTGTGTTATTGCCTATACTGTTTCTAGTTTGCATCAGATTACATGTGTAATTCTTCAGGATCAAGTTAGCAAAATCATTAGGTTGTCATTGAACATTGCAATTAATATACTGTCTCTGCTGGCTGTTGGAGCCTTTAGATAGTCTGCTGAACATGATTGCCAAATTTCTTGGCTCCTTTATCATCTCTGTCATCACAATAATATATGCTTCTCACTTTTGTAGGATCACCATTTTTTCGGCATGACACTAGGTTGCGTGCCCTACGCTTCCTTGACCACATGCTTGTAAGAATTTTTAGCTGTCTAGTATTACAAAATGGATAACATGCAAATTTTAGAGTTGAATTTCTTGATGACGTGTCTTCTTTTTCTTTAGGAAAGAGATAACATGCAGAAGTCAGAGTTTTTAAAAGCATTGTCAGATATGTGGAAAGATTTTGATTCCCGTGTATTGCGATACAAGGTATGCTACATGCTTCTTTGCTGAAATTTATGTTTTTGTTTCTGCTAGTCAATTTTATGAAGGTCTCTCCCAGCATACACAATTCATATACTCTTGCTAGCATTCACAATTCAGTATACTCTTGCTCTGTCTTATTTAGTCCTGTGCCCTATAACTTTGATAGCTAATATGGTCTCTCAATCTTTCATGATTTTTGAATTTATGTTGCATGTGTTAAACTCATGTTATTCCGCTTTCCCCAAATGTGGTTGCTTCTGAGTTATGATTTTCTAATTTTGCCATTAATGTAATCTGGACAAATAAATTTCCATGCAGGTCCTTCCACCACTTTGTGCAGAACTTAGGAATGTGGTGATACAGCCAATGATTCTACCAATGGTTTTAACCATTGCAGAGTCTCAGGTATTAATATCCCTCTTTCATTTCCTCACTTCCATAGAATATCTAAATTTTTTAGTCTCAGAAGTTATTAATAATTACATTGCTCTGATTTTTTTTATTAATTTGGTTTTGATGGAGCTCAATGGTGTGGTTCGGTCCCTATATGTATCCCCATCCGTCCTTGTGGGATGAGGCTTTGTTTCTCGCTGTCTTGTGCGAAGCTTTTACTTTTATATAAGACTTTTTTTCCTGCCTTACTGGCTGTTAATTTATCAGATATCTCATTGCTTGTGTCTCCTTGCTTTATTTGAAACAGATATTCTGTTTTTTTGCTTTATCTTGATCTACAGTTTAGGAAATTTTACAATTCAGTCTCTTCAATGATGAAATGAGTTAATATCTCTTTTTTGGTTTTTGATAAACGAGAGTAGTGTATCATTAGTAAATAAGGTATATGCAAGGGCACTATTGATTAATATTTTGAGTTTCTTTTTTAATTTTATGTAAAAGAATAATATACTTTTTCAGGACAAGAATGATTTTGAGCAATATACGCTTCCAGCCCTTGTCCCTGTGTTGAGCACTGCTGCTGGTGAGACACTGTTACTACTTGTGAAGCATGCCGATCTTATAATAAACAAGGTAGTTGAGAGCTTATTTCAGTTTCCTTATTTTGTTGATTGAAATATCTCTATCAGTGGCTAAGTTTATTCTGACTTTTTATACCATTTATTATTCTTTTAGACTAGTCAAGAGCATTTAGTTTCTCACGTTCTTCCAATGATTGTTCGGGCCTATGATGATAATGATGCTCGTTTGCAAGAAGAGGTCCTGAAAAAATCTGTATCCCTTTCCAAACAGCTAGATGCCCAGGTGAGTTCTCTTTTCTAACCGAGTAGGCTTGAATTCTTTTAATTATCACATGTTTACCATTGAATGTTAGTACTTTGTAAATTGGGATCACAGACTTCTTAACTTAATTTCTAATGTTTCAACTTGCTACGTTTGTTGTTGGGGACTGTTCAAACTCTATGATTTGGAAAGGATAACAATTATAACGAATGCACCTCATTGTAATTAAGTTACAATAAATTGAATAATCCTTACCATCTTAATTGTCACCTTATTTTTCCATTTCCCTAGTGCTGCCCAGCCCATAATCAGAGAATTATTGGCACTTCTTTTAAACTTCAATTCAATTGTTTGCTATCAAAGCAGGAATATCTATTATGTTTTTTTTTAAATTTTTTTTTTCTTCTGCCTTTCAGCTTGTCAAACAAGTGGTTTTGCCCCGTGTTCATGGATTAGCACTTAAAACAACAGTTGCGGCGGTATGTTGGTATTTTGTTTGAAATTTTACCTTTACTTGTAATGTCTTAGCTTGACACGTCTGCCTGTGCACTCACACATTGTGTCCTTTTAGCATCTAACCCTAAATCAGAATAATTAGATCCTTATTTGACTACATGGTTGTTATTTAATTAAATGGTAGTTATTAGCATTTTAAAGTTTCATATAATGTTTTTCGTGCTCCACATATTTCCTTCATTTAACATATGAACTTTCTGGTGTCAATACTGTTGTTTTTGTTATTATATTTTTTCACATTGCATTATGAACATCACTGTGAGGTCCATGTTTCATTCTTCAAACTCTTGCTGAGCGAGTGTTGTGGGGTTCCAATTCCTTGAACCTTTCCTGCTATTGTGTTTTCTGAAGCTCAACTGTGATTTTGTGCTCTGGATGGGTTCTGGACTAGGTGACAGGGGACTGATTTCTGGCACCTTTATTTCTGTATGGATGATTTTTGTGTGTGCTATTCTTGGTTGGATTCCGAGACTGCAACAACCGTCCTCTGTTGTTGCATTCTGGTTTGTGAGTATGCCAATCTGTTTTTGGGTATTCAAATTTTTAGCTATGCTGGTCTGAGTGATGCTTTAACGGTACCCCTGTTTCTGCCACATAATCTCCTTTTTTTTCTCATTAATGTTGAGAGTTGCTAATACTAACTTCAACTGCTTTATTTAGAAACCTATTTTGTTACAAGGCTATCTTTAATAGGTTAGAAGCCTTTTGTTTTCTTACAAGGCTTGTCTTTGGTAGTTTAGGACCCTTTGTCTTGGCTTGTACATAACCTTACAAACTTGCATCTGATATGCATTCAGAGTTAGGAGATTCTTAAATGCTAGACACTATTTTGTTTTACTCAGCTGTATGTGTTTGTTATTTTCTTTTCTATCTCCAATCGGAGGTAAGTCTGAGTTTGACATTGTGTAAATATGCTGGTCCTTTCACCTTATATGCAGACATGTTGTCTGTATTTCTCTCTTTTGTTTGATAGGTTAGAGTCAACGCATTGTTGTGCCTAGGAGACATGGTTAACCGACTTGATAAACATTCTGTCTTGGACATCTTGCAAACAATTCAACGTTGTACTGCTGTTGACCGTTCCCCTCCAACCCTTATGTGTACCCTGGGGGTTGCAAATTCTATTTTCAAGCAGGTGATGTTTCCAATGATGTGCATGACACGAATCATAGTTTTTTTTTTTCATATTATCAACTGCTATGATCAATGATATTTGGGGTTGTTGCTAAATAGCATTTGGAGTAACACCCAAGTCTTGTTTGATTTCTCATGTTCAGTACGGAGTAGAATTTGTAGCTGAGCATGTTCTTCCATTGCTTATGCCCCTCCTGTCTGCTCAACAATTGAATGTCCAACAGTTTGCCAAATATATGCTCTTTGTCAAGGATATGCTCCAGTATTCTTTCTTTAATTTTTCACACTCTAACTTTTACATTTTTTTTTGTCTTCCCCTTTGTTCTTGATCTCTGACAAACTTCTCTAATATTTTTTTAATTGTTTGGTTTGTACAGCAAAATAGAAGAGAAGCGAGGAGTGGCTGTGACTGATTCTGGAATGCCAGAGGTAAAACGGGCTCCTGTGGTTAATGGTCTTCAATCCGAAGCCCTTCGAACAAGCAGCAGTTCTGCTGTGCCTTCTTCAACTAAAAGCAGCGCCTCTTGGGATGAAGATTGGGGTCCCAAAACAAAGAGCACTGCTTCTTCTACCGAGAATTCTATTGATGCAGCCAGTCCATCTATGGCAGGAATCCCTGCGGGTCAAGTAACATCTTTACAAAAGCATTTGTCTTTAGCTGCTTTGTCTGCTCAGCAAACAACCAACTCGTGCCCCTCAGTAGATGTAGAATGGCCACCTCGGGCATCTCCTAGTGTTACCCCACAATTTAGTGATACTGAGAAGCAGACAACAGGAGCAGGAACTTCATCCACATTTAATCTTGAACCTGATGATCCTTTTGCTGATTGGCCTCCACGTCCTAATGGCTCAGTATCAGGTGGATCTGGAATACCGATCAATGGTACTTCAGGAATGCCACTAAACATTGGGCTTAATTCAATGACAAATACTTCAAGCAATATTGGTCCCCAAACTAGCTTGAGTTGGTCTGTTAGTTCCCAAAGTTCTACAGATTCCATTAGTTTGAACTCAAGGACTAGTTCCACTGTGGGTAGCCTGAATAGTGGCCTTGGGCCTCAGAACTCTCTTGGCTTCCTAAAACAAAGTCAAGCTTTGCCAGCATCGAATGTTTCATACAATAATGTTCAGTCAAAAGCAACAGATATAGGTTCAATATTTTCTTCCAACAAGAATGAACACATTGCACCTAAACTTGCACCACCCCCATCATCTGCAGTGGGTAGAGGACGAGGAAGAGGGAGGGGAGCTGTGTCAAACACTAGGTCCTCTCACACCAAGTCACAAACTGAGCAGCCACCCCTTTTGGATTTATTAGGGTAACTTGCTTCTATTGTTCATGTATTAGTAGGTTACTGCTGAGATTGTACATTTTGTGCAACATCCCGTGCTTGGAGACATTTAGTGTGATGGGAGATTTCAGAAAATCTTGCCAGGCAACATGTTTTAAGGGACGGCTACTCTATGTAAAGGTTTTGTTGTATGTTCCTAGTCTATAGTGATTTTGCAAAAATTGGATTATTATTTCTTATTTTTTGTCCTTGCTATGTTATATTTCATTCTTAGGGCTTCGGGAAAGTGTATTAAGAAAAGTCCTTATTACTGTGACTGGTTTGAAATTAATAAAGTCTGTCATGAAGTTTCTTTTGTACAAGGATTTGAATTCCATATGTATGATTTGACCTTAAGCATATTAGAAATAGTGTGGTTAGGTTAAGGTTTAAGCTAGAAGTCATGTTGGGACTGAAACGCTAAGAGCAGGTTTTGTTTTTATAACTTGAGTTTCACTTGTTTTTAAAAGTAGTAATTTTGGTATCCTCATTTTATTTATTCCTGCACATCTAATTATTTAAAGGTTTTCACTCAGTTTCAGGTTAACTTCAATTTGATTTTGTCTTGCGAAATTTGAAGAACTTTTAAGGGGAAAAACATTCAATCACTTCACAATCGATGTCTAATAAAATTTTCCATGATAAAGGAAAAAGGTTGCAAAATATAGCACAGAAAAGGAAGAAAGGGAAAAACTTAAATAATTAGTGTTTTCTTTCTGTTTTTATAATATATATTCTAAATAACATTATATACAAATATTCTCAATTATTCAGAACAATCATTTTATTAGATTTTTTTTATATTAAAGGTTTTGATTATTATAAATAGACACTGAGAAAATAATTGGTGTGATTGTAATCTATAAAATAATTATTTATTATTTTTACATAATTAAAGTTAGTATCAAAGTTTTTTTATTTTGGAAGTCCTTTTTCGCTATCTTGTTAACAATTGTGAGCCTTAGCTCATTCTAAAGGGTGGACACGTCAGATTTGATTTTGATTTTAGTAAATATGATTTCTTTCGTCAAACAAATTATTTATGCTACCAATCAAAATAACAAGGGTTGAATTTTTATTAACTTTTTGTTTAATTATTATTTATGCTACCAATCAAAATGATAAATGTTGAATTTTTATTATCTTTTTATTTTATTTTTATTCTAATGTCAGTTATAAAAACTTTTAGAGAAACTTGATCGATTGAGAATAATAATTGAATTAATGACTAAATTTTTTGAATTGTAAACCAAATTTAGGAAATACTACATTTCATATTATTGACCTTTTTTCTCATGGTGTTTGAAATCTTGATTTAATAGCAACTAATCACACAAAATGACTAGAAAACAACTTATTACGACTGTAAATGGGAATAATATACCAATATGTGGATCTATGAATATGAATGTAACTTTAGAATTATCTATTATATTAAAAGATGTTTTATATATATTCCAATTAACCAATAATTTAGTTTAATAAGGATGAAATATATTGAAATAATAAATATTTTATCAAAGATAATCTTGATCGGGGCCTAATGGTTACAACTCATATCCTAATTTGAGGGATGAGTGTTGTAAATAACATATTATAGGATACAAATGTTTTCAATATCTCAATAGTAAACAGGAAAAAAAGTATCTTCAAAATCTTTATATTCTTTTCAACATATTTTTATTTTCTTATTTTAATAACATGTTTTAAACCCAGTAAAACACACTTTTGGATCTTATATCCAATCTCTTTCTATTAGAGGTTAAATAGATGAAGAAGAGAGGAACCAAACACTTTAAGATCATAATATGCAATTCCTTATAAATTGTTTTGAGAGGTGACTTATTATTCAAAAAGGGGTTGATTGCCTATTGATTATGTGTACATGGATACCAACAAAGTTCAAAAACATTTTGATAAATTAGATTGAAAAATAAGAGCTATAGTAAAATTCATAATATTTGATTTTTTTTTCAACAATTTTATTTTGTTGAGTAGTTTCAACAATTTCATTTGGTTGAGTGATTTCAACATTGTGAGTTATTGTGGTATATGAGATACCAAATCTACAAATAATATTTTTTTAGACAAATGTTTGAACTTGTTGAGTTGTTATTCTTGTAAGAGTTTCTGGTTCTATCCATGTTGTGAAATAATCTATTACCACCACTAAAAACTTTGTTTGTCCTAGAGGAAGTGTCTATATACGTTTTTTCATTTTTTCCGATTTTCCACATTTCGGGTCTTTGAAAAAATACAAAAAATACTTTCCCATGGAGAAAATTTCTAATTTTTTGCAGGCAATGTTATACCAATTTTATGAGGATCCTTGCAAAAAAATCTTGTCAAAATTCGATCTCTAGGTCCCAAAACTTTGATATTTGATCTTTTATAAACATAAAATTAATTAAGTTTAAACTTTCTCATATTTTTAGACAGGATAACCACTATGCAGATAAACGCGTCTCTTTAGGGTAGTAATAGGCTTGAATATATTTGGTATAACCGTCTATCATTTAGTATTTCTTTATATTTTTTTCATAACGGATATAAACTCCCAAAGTCCCAATACCATTTTTCTTAGACTGTTATAGAAAGTTTTCCTTATCCCAATAATTATTTATTTATTTTTTCTTTCTTTTATGTTGTGTTTGATGTGATAACGTATAATTATGGAAATATATTAGTTATTACCTTATCATCATAAGAGTTTTAACATTTATAGGTCTGATTTGTTTAAAAGAATGAAAGTAACCAAGATGGTTTGTTGTTCCAAAATCAGGAATCCAAATGAGTGGGTTTGTCAGATTTGAGAACAGAATTACCTAAACTTTCAGCATCTGAAAAGGATAATTGATTAACGAAACTTTATGTTGCTCACGAGTGAAAAGGATAATTGATTAACAAAACTTTATGTTGCACACGAGTGAAAAGGAAAATTGATTAACAAAACTTTATGTTGCTTACGAGTAAAAGCTAGACTTGAGTCTTTAGTGCATGCAAAATCTTCTTCAGTAGCATCATTGAACCTCGAGACATCAGAATTTACACAATTCACAGTTCTATCTTCATGAAATTGGGAGAAAAACATGTTTCTTGTAACAATCTTCAATTGTGTGACCAACCCAATTGCAATATGAACATTGTTTGAAATTAGAACCTTTTACCAAGACATTCCTCTGATTTTGAACCACTATAGGATTAATTTTACCATCCAGAGTTCACCACCCATTGTAAAAGAAATTTTCTTGACAGCTAAAGTTGATGCTAACTTGCATAAACATTGATCAATTTATAAATTGTCAAAATCTTCAACAATTTGTTTACGGTTTCACACACTAATAGTTACTGTTCAAAATACTGATTTTGTACCACATAAACCACGTCTCCCTATTTTTTTTAAAAGTTTTAGCTTAGTTAGGCTATAAAACACTTCTCACTTATTAATTGAATCCATTTACTACAAGCACAGAACACAGACTAGCCAGCAGTTTATAATATGAAAACTTGGAATGTGAATGTAGTTTTTGGGAAGCAAGAGAACAAAATGAGCAGGGAGGCTTGCATATTTTGGGGAAATACCAAAATTAATTAGCCAAAGATGGTTCAAGCCTTGGTTATAGTTGAAAACTTGGATAACATATATAGAATGCATGAATCTGAAGAGACATGCATCTATTTATTCATATTGAGTAAATGGATTTATTATCACTAAGGAGGTTGTGCTGTTGGGACTCAAACAGCAAATGAGCAGGGCGAGCATTCACAACTCTGCAATTTGTCCTAACTTCCCCAGGCCTACCAGATTGCAAGTCTCCCATTTTAAGCATTCCTTCCACAAAGGCTTTGAAAAAATCATCTTGGTTTCTACTGAAATTTCTCACAAACTCCCTTGTCTGTGGGAATGTGAAAAGTGTTTGATCAGAGTTCAGAAACCCTCTTCCAGCAACCAAGTCCTTGAAATACTGGTTATCAAAAAGAAGAGGTGTGAAGTCAAGGTTCCCTGTCACATTTTGATCAACATCAAGTGGACATAGCTTCTCAAGCTCTTCCCTGTAGCCAGAGTCAATGGCAGGATCAGGCCTTCCAGTGCCAGATTGATTGTAGAGCCTGAACATGACAGAGAAGCAACGACCTTGGCCAATGGAGTGAGACCCTGAGAGTGCAACAAGGTCTTTCACAGTGAGATTGTACTTTTGGAAGAGATCAATAAGAGCACTGGCGTTGGCTCTTGGGCTTGGCATGATGTCGTTTGAGTCTTCTTGACTAGCACTCAAGCTGTCCAATCTTCCCAACCTCACCTCCCAATCGGGTCCACCTGTCTGCAATCAAAGTAAACAAATTCAAACCATGTTCGACATTACTATACAACTTGACATTTTAGCTATTCACTTAGCTATGTTATTCATGTTCAACATCATTATACAACTTAACATCTCAGCTATACACTTAGTTATGTTCTGCATATTCGACATCACTATCCAACTTGACATCAATGTACGCATGTAACAACAACCATCAATTCTTTACTTAATGCTTCTCCAATTACATTAAATGACAAAGGAAAAGAAATAGAAGAATACCATAAATATCTGATTTAAAATGTATTACTAATAAATTATCAGACACACTTTCAAAATGCAATTAATTTAGTCTTTATACTTTTTTCCATCTAGATAAGAAACTGCAGCATATACCCTCCTTTATATTTCCAACACCATCTCTTTCATCAGTCTAAAATTAATAATTCATAAAGCGTTTAACTTCTAAACTAACAGAAACAAACGTTTTTTTTTCTCTTCTAAAAGTAGACAGAGAGAAAAAGAATTCTAAAGTTCTTGCTAAACAAAGATCATCATCAAAATCTGTATGATTGGGTTAACTTCACACAGATAAAGTAATTTTCATTGATGGAAAATAAAAAGAGACCAACTTGTAATGAAATTATGTGAAACAGAGACAGAAAGGAGGGAAGAGTTTTGGGAAGAAAGAAAGAGGAACGAACCAGAGCAACAGCATCTCTGGAAGCCATGATAATGATGTCAGCACAGGAAACAACTCCAGGGCATGCGTTCTCTAGGGCTTCCTTCACTTGATCAACAACTTCAAATGATCTCAGAGAGTTTATGTTGGAGAGAGCAAGTTTCTCCCCAACCATGCTCGGTGTATCATCAAGCAGCATGGAGGCATCACACCCCTGAACCATCATGCATCACCAAATCCACAAATCAAACAAGAACACTCACAAAATTACAATTTACAAAAAAAAACAAAAAACCATTTTTCACGTACATTCACAAAACAGTCATGGAACTGAAAGCGCATAACAGAGGCAAGGCTTCTGGGTTCCTTCACAAGGGCCTTTTTCATGACATCTCTGACTATCACTTCTGCATTCGGACATGTTGTTGAGTAAAACCCAGGTCGGAGATCCGATGTTGCCACCATCTGCACAAGAAACATCACAACCATGGCCATCATCATCATCATCATCATCCTCATCCCCATGGTCATGTATGTGAAAGATGCTAAAGATGGCCCCTTTTTGATTTTGAAGCTGCTACTCACAGTGGAGACCAGACAGAGACGCAGACACTGATCAGATGATGCCTATATATGGTTTGTGTCAGCTCAGCTGCTACACACTCACTTTTTCAAAGATAAAGTAAATTTCCTTTTTAAGTGCTAAATTATCCTCCTTAATCTTAGTTTAATGTATAAAAATAAAACTAATTTAAAAACTAATTTCACACCACATATTTCATTTCTAAGCTACAATCATCATCTTATTAAGTTTTTGGATTATTTATATTTTTTTATGAAAAAAATATGTGTTGATAAATTAATTAATAAAATAAACTTATATTTAATTTATTTTTAAAATTCTTTATATATATATATTCTACTTATATATAGTTTTAATTAACATATAAATTTTAATATAATCTTTCGATATTATTTTTAATAATATTTTTTTATGATGATGAATAATTATTTTTACTTGAGATTTAAATGAAATACTAAGTTGCATAATAAACTAAAATGTGTTTATATATTGTATTAATACACTTTTATCTAATATGTTTTTAGAATTTATTATAAATAGATATAGTTTACTTATATATTTTTTAACATGCGCTATATTTATTAAATTATTATTATTATTATTATTTAAGGACCTATTTAGATACCAAATTGCATGAAGATGCCTAAAATACTTTTATAAAAAAGAAGTTAATTTTGTATTTTTTACTAAGAATCATGTTATGTTTTTTTTATTATTATTCTGTCCGAAAAACACGACCAATGAGTGTGGGTGTATTCTGAATGTCGAAGGGGCTTTATTGGAATGAAATAAAAATTGTGTGCAAGTTGAAACGGGTTTCCTTGGACACCACTAAACCTTTGTTTCATTGGTTGGAAATAAGGTGGCAACACTCAAACACATCATTCTTTCCTCATCAAAATATACCAAAACTATCGCCAACTTTATTTATATTATTCGTTTTTTTTTTCACTCCAATACAAATTCTTCATTTTGTTTCTTACCAATTTCTATTATTTTCTTGTTCCATTTTCTTTATTTCTTCTCTTTTTCTACAAAGGGAGAAAAGACAAATGTTTTTAAATGATGACAAAAATAACCTAGTAAAAGCTAAAAGTGCATGCAAATAAAGTTACCTACTACAAACAAAATTAAAATTATTCTTTCTTATAGTATGTTATTATTTTTTCTTACAATTTTAAAAAATGTTGCTTGTTTATTCTCTCTACAAATTCTTTCACAATGATTTTATATTTAATTATTTAAATTATTTTTAGCAGTTTTAAAAAAGTGAATTATGTGGGAAGTAGTTTAGAAAAAATTGATGAATAGTGTGAATGAGTTGTCTCCTTATTCCATGGTTGGTCTTTTGAGTTTTGTTACATCCCCTTTGCCTTGTATTGGTAACCACAGTCTAGGGAAGAGCAAACAGATTTCATTGGAAGAAAAAAATTATATTTTAATTATACCAATATCCACCATCACTTTTACTAGTTTTTATTCAATAATTTAATTTATTTTAATTCAATAAATAAATTATTTTAGTTGTCCAAACAAATTGTCCAATCCAACCTCACTCAAGAGGTAAAAAATAAAAAACATAAGATGATCTTGTTTATTCCTTGTTTCAAAGAGGGGAAAAATGTAAGAAAAAGGATTTTGATAAAAGAAAATAAAATTTAAATAGAAATAATTTTAAAATATTTAAGAAAAAATGTAAAATTTCAAAAAATATACTAAAATTGGTATAACAAATTAACACCTAACTAATATTAAAATTCCAATAGTATAATAAAATAAGATAAAAAAAACACAGTTAAATTATAATAATGAAAAAAAAAATCATTTGAAGAGATTTTTTATTAAAAAAAGTTTTGAAGGTCATCAAATCTTTATTATAATGGTAATTTTTTGATGTACCATCTCAAAAAAATTGTTTACATTGATATTTATAATATTTAATTCTTAAATTTAAATTGTGAAAAATGTCTTTCATGGACCATATGGTGTATTATAAATACACATTTTTTATACACAAAAAATTTATTAAATCTTAATGTCAAATATTATACATCATTTACACAAGTCACACCCATTTCCGTTAAAATTTTGAATCTAAATCAACTCAATCAAAACTTTTTATTTTAATCTAAATATTCAACTAACGGATATAACATTTATGATTTATCTAATTACATATAGTAATATTTAATATTTAATAATTAACGTATACATATTTAATATATTTAAATACACTCTTCAATTCAACTTATGCATATTTATATTATAATATTCAATCTATCAATTTCATCTGGATATTTATATTGTAATATGTTTGGATTAACGTCCATTCATAAAAAATAACCTAGAAAGAATTTTTTTCTCACAATATTAACGTCTATTCATAAAAACGAGTATTAAACTTTGACAAAAGTAAACATAAGTTTATCATATTCATCCACTAATTAGGATAATCCAATATGCTATCTAATTAGCACTCATGCAAAAAACCAATATATAAACTTAAATAAAAACAAAGATATTAAGGAAAATTAAAAAAAAAAACTTAAATCAAAACAATGGCATGAAAGAAATTTTTTTAAACAAACAAAAATAGTGCATAGAACTAATAAATTTAATTTAAAAAATTTAGAGCTAAACAACAATTTGGAACCACATTTGAATTTAGTTCCAAATCTCTTCTTCACCTTCTTGAAACAACTTCAAATAGTAAGAGGTGTGCTTTAGAATTCGCAATTACCACTTAATCTTTTCCAATTCAAAGATCTGGCAATTTAACAAAGTTGTTTCTGGCGCTAATTTAATCTGTCACCAATTCACATATTTCATTCATTCCAACAAAATTTGATTATGATTTTTTTTATCATCAATAAAAAATAAAAATAAATAGGAACCACTTCAGGATGGTCCAACCCTTATACAGAAATACTTGACACTAATCTCCTATTAGAACGCCTACCAAATTAGCAAAGGGATAACCATACCAACACTAACCAATATTAATGAATCAACCTCATACAAGCCAGAGGATTTAAAACCCAACTAGAATAAGGGAAATAAGCAGAACGAGACTTTGCATAAATCCAAGACCATACCTTTACTTGCACTGAAGCGAACACTTCAGACACATCTGCCACACCTCTATTGAAGATGACCGAGTTCCTATGTTTTCAGATTTCGCTTACAATGCCAACCCAAATTGTACCCCAAACTTCGTTAACCGAAACAGAACCCTAAACCCTAAATTCGATTATGATAAAAGCACCATGAATTGAAGAACAACGTAGATTTATTTGGAGAAAACCATGGCAGAGTATCAAGAATTCACACAACAAGCTTTTTACAAGCTTTATAGAAGTAGACTGATATTACTATAAAATTATTAAACAAAAATCAATTTTATAAATACAGAATAATTAATTATTTGTTATTTTAATTAAATTAGATATTATTTTATGAATTTTAAGATTTAATTAATTTTTAAATTAATTTTTATTATTGGTAAATAATTTTTAAATTAATATCTAATTAGCTATCAGGGTCTTTGTTATTCAATTTAAAATTTAATTGATAGTTAAAATCTTGATACCTAATTATATACTAATTTAAAAATTATTTGTTAAAAAAAAATATAAAAAAATAATTTTATTAGTATCTAAAATAATATCTAATTTAATTAATATAACAACTAATTATTTTTAGTTTTTAAAATTAATTTTTATTCATGATTTTCTAGTAACATGAAGGCTTTGTTTATTGTATGATAGTGTTGAAGTCAAACATCAAAGTACATCCACTCATTTCCAATCTTTTGATGGAACAAATACTAGGGATTGGAGAGAGAACACATAGTAATTTTTTAAAGTTAGAAGGACCCTGTTGATCATTTTGCTTGGTTGTTGCTTCTTTCTATGATGACAAGGTTTTGTTCTTGCAGAGTCATGATTTCAAGATTAAAAGTTGGCAGCAGATTTGCAAGATGTGGGTTATAGATTTGATGAAGATATTTTTATGGTGGGGTTTAGGGTTTAGTTTGTACCCTGATGCAAGCAAAGGTTTGGTTTTGAATTTCTGCAAAATCTCGCACTACTTCGATTTCCTTTTCCAGTTGGTATTTGGAATCTTTGGAATGTATGCGTTTAGTTATTTGATGCTTTTTAAGTTTTTAGGTTCTTAGAGCGGACTTTGCTTTTGCCTGTTAGGTTTAGAGGGTACTGTTAGACGTTGGATTATGTATTTATTGTATAAGGGTTGATCCACCTCTGAAAGAGTGGCTCGCATTTATATTTTTGTTATTGCTGATAAAAAAAAAAAATGGTGGCAGAGGTTGCAAAATTGAAACAGGAAATTCTTTAATTGAATACTTGGAAAATCTTGACAATCTTTTGGTTGAAGTAAGAGTTTCAGATGATATATAACCTTCAGTTTCTTTCTTTCAGGTTTCAATGTGGAATTGGAGAAATATGTTCGTTTGCATCACCATCCATGATTCAAGAATCAGTGTGCTTAACAAGATGGCATGGGAAATTCCAATTTAGAATTCCAATTGAGATATTCTGGAATGTGATCTAATCAGATTTTGAATAATGGTTAATTTTACTCACACTTTAAAAGCTGTACTTTGATTTGTACTAAAATTATTTATAAATCTACTATTTTAACTATAATTAATCTAATTGAATTTATTTAGAGTTTAAATTTAATTTATGCTAATCAGATATTTTTATTTGTAATAGATGATCAGATATTTTTTAGAGTAGGCTATTATATGAACTTTGTGAGTCTATTGAACAAAAGTTCAAATTACTTTTCTAAATCATAAAAAAAAACAAAATCTAAATTAAAAAATTAGAGAATAAGTTTTTTAATTTTATTAGTTGCATGGAAGTTATAAACACTACTTGATTGAATTTATTATTGTGAGACAACTTAAAATTTTCCATTCATTTGGTTTAGAATTGAGCTGGCTCTTTTGTTCTAATTTAGAATGAACAATTCCGTGTGCTAAAAAAAAAATTCTTTATTTTATTTTTAACTTATTTTTTATGGTATTCAAAAAGAAGTCTTAACTTATATATGTTTATGTTAATAATTTGAGTTTGTAACAAATTGAAAAAGACATATGCTTGTGACAAAAAGGAAACATCAAAATTATGTGAATTCAAATTTCTATTATGAAAATATTTGTGTAATTTTGAAATAAAGGGAATTATACTTTGATTTGTTTTATAAGTATGATTGTGACCACATTTACACTATCATATATTTTGTTTTAGACCGTCTAAAACTACTTAAACAGTGTACACATAATATCATTTTAATTTGAATTTGAATGTAAAACGACTTTTCTATCAATTGTGCACCATCTCTTACCACACTAAAGGAGAATCATCTAACTAATGTCTTAAAAGCATCCCTTATGGCTGATTCAGAACCTTCTTCTACTAGATCTATTTCAGGAAAAGAGATTGGTGATAGAACCACTAAAGGGTTATATAAATTTTATGGAGACAAATGGGATAAAAAAAACCATAAGGTTTGGTGTAAGGTCTAGGGAAAGTTAAATGCGATTTTCTTGGCCCAAGGAAACATGGAAGATAAAGGGATTTCAGATAAAAATTGCGTATTACTAAAATTTGCCCTCAAGTTAATTGCATGGAAATTTAATAATCACTTGTTCCATGCTCATTTCCTTGTTTTGCCTAGTAATCATTTTGGGGTGATATCTTAGAATTGTGATTCTATGACTTTTGAGCATCAAGGTGAGATAGTGGTGTTATAGAGTGGCCAGAATGTTCAAATATCTGGGAATTTAAAATGGGCAAAAGGTCAACCAATGTTGCTGGTCATGCAAACAAGACCAATTGGTATAACAACTGTTTTAAGGAACTCTTTCAAGAACCTACTTAAAAGAAAAACTTTTCACATTAAATATCAAACATTACATCATTAAATATCAAACATTACATGTTATCTAGATTAACACCTTATTAGGTATCACTGTATAAAATATTTTACATCATTAAATATCAAACATTTCATCATATCTAGATTAACGCCTTATTAAGTATCACTATATAAAATATCTTAAAAAATACCTTATTAAGTATCACTATATAAAATATCTTAAAAAATTACTATTAAACATGTGAAACATCACATCTTTTCTAGATTAACACCTTATTAGGTATCACAATATAACATATCTTAGTTAGACAGACACTTCAAATAATCTCAGTTATACTGTACACTTCAAATAATCTCAGTTATACTTCAAATAATCTCAGTTATACTGTATTTTTCAAGTAATCTTAGTGTACACTTTAAGTAATCTCAGTTATATTTTAAGTAATCTTAGTTATACTGATACATCAAGTAAAAATTAGACGAATATTTCGAATAATCTCAATTCAACTCAAGTAACCTCAGTTATACTAATATCTCAACTAATCTAACTTATCCTAATCCTTCAATCAATTAATAACAATCATATGTGAAAATCTACTTAATTACCAACCATAAACTTGTTTTAACTAGGATTATTCATGTTTTTCTAGACCCTTTCAAAAGAAGGAAATTGAGAGATAAGTTGAGTCCTTACTATCATCTACCAGGTTCATTAGAAGAGAGAGTTCAAGCTGTTATTGCCTCTCCTTTGCTGTTTCACACAGATGAGAGAAAAACATGTTACAACTCTTTCAATAAAATTAGGGTTTCTTCTGGTTCTGTGAACCCTGTTGCTAAAAAGACAACTCGTTCGATTTTTCTTGGAGGATAATGAGAAAATAATTCAGTTTCACAGCTTGAAAATTGTCGTATATTCTTCGCTGGAGAATCCAACAATGCCCGCTCCAATCCGTTTCACAAATCTCCAAATTCCACCAGCAGTAATTGGATGGTGAATAAAGCCATTCAGCGTACAGAAGTTGCGCAGAGACCCTGTTTATTGTGTAGGTTGAAGACAACACCGAGAGAATCAATCTGAGAAGCAACGAATTCCACCGCTTCACCATGCTTGGAATCAATTCATCCACTGAAATTGACATGCGACGTGAATTTTGGGATGACAAAGCACTCAGCACCTTCAATTTCATCCACGCCATGCTCTGTTCCATTTGGATCGAAACAGGTGTGGATCAGATTTTCATCTCCATTTCCATGGTTTTGGTTTTTCCTTTACACCCTTCTTCTGTCATTTCTGACATGGTGATGTGTGGAATCTTGAAAACCCTTAGATGGGGATTTCTTACAACTGTGTTTCACCTATACTTATTTACCAAGACTAATTGCTAACTATTATCTTTTCTACAATTGTTTTAATATTTTTATTAAAATTACCTTTTAATTTTTGTTTTGGCAATTTATTAGCATATAAAAAATATGACACATATTATCTCTAAATCTAACTATAGATGATTATGATTATTGTTAGAAAATGATATTATAGATGATTATGATTATTGTTAGAAAATGATAAAAGAAAAAGTAAGAATGTAAATGAAAGATAAAAATGGGGAAGAGGCATGACTGTCTGAGACTTGCAGGGAGACGTCTCCATCATATTTGGTAAGCTGCTCTTCGACAGAGTGCAATTCATTGAACTTGACCGCCATAGGAATAACGAATATTGAAATTAAATTAAATAAAATTTTTTGACATTTAATTCAACTTTATTTAAGCAATTTGCTCCTATTCTCTCTTCTGCTTCTGTGTCTCTCCATAATCTCTCACCTGTTTCATTCCATTTCATGTAAGTTTCATTTTCTTCTCTGTTGCTGCTCTTCAATGGGTAAATACACCGATCATTCATACCAACCCCACTACTCTTTTTTATGCCTAAATTCATTCTCTCCTTAATCCATTCATGCCCATGTCTTCATTTTTTCAAAAATTATCTCTAATTTTCTTCAATTCAATCTAAATAAATGCTTATTGGGCTCTGGGGTTGTTTTCTTGTTCTTAATTGACCCTCGACCACTCTCCCTTCACTTTTCTGCTGTAATTGGCTGCACAGGAACACCATATTTCCAACTTTCTATCTCTGCCTTCGTCTTTCTTTCTTGTACTCTACTCATGATTTGTTTCAATGGAGTTTATATTATTGTAGCTGCCCATTGGACTACACTTCTGTCTTCCGTTTTTCATCCACTTGGGCATGTTTGCAATACTTTTTGTACATACAAATACTTGGTTTCTTGGTGCATTTATGCTCCATGTTCTTGTAAGCAGACTAGCTCTGAGCTTTGAGAAATAAAAGGGGTCGTGCTTGTTGCATTTGATGAGTTCTGCACTTGCATGCCGATTAAAAAGGATTTTCTTAGTTTATTGTCTTTCTAGAATCTGTGCATTTATTTTTTCGTATAATGTACACAACATTGTTGTTATTATTACAAGTTTGTCCTTAATTTTTCATCAATTATCTCCTAATTTTTGTCTTCATTTGATATTGTAGTAAATTTTTTCAGAATCTGATTTTAATAAAGTCAGAATTATGATCAGATTATAGGTGATAGGCTATTTATTGCTTCTTGGTATTTCTCCCCGATTGGGGCAAATTTCGTAGCCTTATTGGGACTAATTCTGTCTCTAAATCAGTGGCTGTACTTTGTTGAGTTTTTAATTTGTTTTGGATCATATTTTATTCCCCTCTTGCTGTACTCTGTTTTCTCTCATAAAATATTGTTTTCTGTTTTAAAAGGAGTGGAAACTTTTTGTAGGTAGTATTCTGTCCTGAATAAACTATCTCAAAAGCTTAAGCTATATGTTATATTGCATCTCTGAAATGCTCCCTCATGCAAGAGCCTTTTGGGGTTAAAATGGATAATGCACAGACCCATCTGTCTTCTGTTGAAATTTAACTTTTTCATTAGAATAACTTTTACACACACACACACACACATATATATATATTAAATAATATATTTTATATTATTAAATTTATATAACTAATTTTAATTAGTTTCATATTAATTTTATTTTGTATAATTAAATAAAAAAAATGTAAAATTATTATAATTGTAGATTGACTTGAGCCGAGCTTGAACTGAGTTGAGTTCAAGTTGAATCTAAAGGTTCACATTGAACTTGAGTCAAACTTCAAGCTGAGTCCATTGGTATCGAACTGGGTCGAGTTTGGTTAAGTTTGAGTTCACTCATTTACAGCACTGAATATTCTGATGTTAATATTCAGTTGATGGTATTTTTTTTCACTCTAGTGTTATTGTTGTTTTGATCTGTTCCATTCTATCTTATGCTTAACTTTTTTCCATCTTTTAAATGTAGTTATGTGAAAGGGAAGATTTGGCGGTTCATTCACTATGGAATCCTGCAATTGTATTGACCCTCAAATGCCAGCTGATGACATATTGGTGAAATACCAATATATGTCTGATTTCTTCATTGCCCTTGCTTATTTCTCAATCCCTTTGGAGCTTATCTACTTTGTTAAGAAATCAGCAGTATTTCCATATAAATGGGTCCTTGTTCAGTTTGGTGCTTTCATAGTTCTATGTGGAGCAACACATCTAATTAATTTATGGACCTTTGCAATTCATTCAAGAACTGTGGCCATTGTAATGACCACTGCTAAGGTTTTAACTGCTGTAGTATCGTGTGCAACTGCCCTCATGCTTGTACATATTATTCCTGATTTATTAAGTGTTAAAACAAGGGAATTATTTTTGAAGAACAAGGCTGCAGAGCTTGATAGAGAAATGGGCCTGATTCGCACACAGGAAGAAACCGGTCGACATGTTAGGATGTTGACTCATGAGATTAGAAGCACTCTTCATAGACACACAATACTGAAAACGACTCTTGTTGAGCTGGGTAGAACACTGGGACTAGAGGAATGTGCCTTATGGATGCCAACACGAACTGGGTTGGAGCTTCAACTCTCTTACACATTGCGACAGCAGAACCCAGTTGGATACACAGTACCCATTCATCTTCCTGTGATCGATCAAGTATTTAGTAGCAACAAGGCAGTAAAAATTTCGCATAATTGTCCAGTTGCTAGATTACGATCTTATGCTGGAAAATACATGCCTGGGACAGTTGTAGCTGTTCGAGTTCCTCTCCTACATCTATCTAATTTCCAAATATATGATTGGCCTGAGGTTTCAACAAGAAATTATGCTTTGATGGTTTTGATGCTTCCATCAGATAGTGCTAGACAATGGCATGTGCATGAGTTAGAACTGGTTGAGGTAGTTGCTGACCAGGTTAGCAATTTTTCATTTTATTCAGTTACCTTTCTATTGTATTTTATTTCCATCTTACATGCCTTTACATTTTAATTGCACCTAATTATTTTGCATTTGATATATTTTTCATTCATTACTTTGTACCTTAAGTTACTAAATTTTGGAATCTTGACAAAGTGGTTTTTTATTTTTTTATTTTTTATTTTTATTTTTTTATATTTGTATGTTATTATTTCTAATAGATGAGCTTAAGTTATTTGATAGATTGTTTCATGTATAAATTCTCTTAAGTTCAATTTGTTATGTGTCTGCATTTTTATGAATGATAAAAATCTTTCGGTTCAGAGTAAACAGCAAATAATTGTGATTTTTTTTTTCTATATTCATATGAATCTGTGCCTGCTTTACACAATGAATAGTTATGGTAAAGAAACCATCAGAAGATTAAATGATGTACTACTGTTTAATGCACCATTGCAATAAAAGTATATGATGTGGGAACCATCGGTTTCTTTTACTGCATTAGTCTTTCGTTTGATTATGCCTTCAATTTGCCTATGACAATTGTCTCGTACATTAGGTAGCTGTCGCTCTTTCACATGCTGCAATCCTAGAAGAGTCAATGAGGGCAAGGGATCAGCTCATGGAGCAGAATGTTGCACTGGATCTGGCAAGAAGAGAAGCAGAAACTGCAATCCATGCTCGGAATGACTTTCTAGCTGTTATGAACCACGAGATGAGAACTCCCATGCATGCAGTTATTGCACTCTCTTCGTTACTACAGGAAACAGATTTGACTGCTGAGCAACGTCTGATGGTGGAGACAATATTGAGAAGCAGCAATTTGTTGGCTACCCTCATCAATGATGTTTTGGATCTTTCACGGCTTGAAGATGGCAGTCTTCAACTTGAAGCCACAACATTTAACCTTCATTCTTTGTTCAGAGAGGTGAGTTCTTCATATTAAATTCTGAAATTCCATTATATCAGTCTGACTTCATGTTAAAAGCTGATGTTGTCAGAGCTGTTATTCTGCTTGCAGGTCCTAAACTTGATTAAGCCTGTTGCATCTGTTAAGAAGTTGTCACTCACTTCAAATTTAGCTTCAGATTTGCCAATGTATGCCATTGGTGATGAAAACCGTCTCATGCAAACTATTCTGAATGTTGTTGGTAATGCTGTTAAGTTCTCAAAAGAGGGCTGCATTTCCATCACTGCTTTCGTTGCAAAACCTGAATCCTTTAGAGATGCTAGAATTCCTGACTTTCTTCCAGTGCCAAGTGATAGCCACTTTTATTTGCGAGTACAGGTTTGTTTCTTCAAGCTTAGTTAATAATATTCTACCTTGGGGTATTGTGTTCTCTGTTATTCGACTCAAAATATGGAGTATAAGTTTTATATAAATTATAGGTAAAAGATTCAGGATCAGGAATCAACCCACAAGATATCTCAAAGTTATTCACCAAGTTTGCACAAAACCAATCATTAACAACAAGAAATCCTGCTGGAAGTGGACTTGGCCTGGCAATTTGTAGGAGGTGCTACATTCTTGTCTGTTTACAACCTTAAACTAGGATGTGAAGCACATGTTTTATTTGCCATTCCTTAGAATATTGTCAGTTTGGAATCAGGTTCTTTCTAGAATTCCTATTTGAGTTTTTTCTGTTGATTATGTTCTGTAACTTGATTATGAACAGGTTTGTAAATCTTATGGAAGGGCATATTTGGATTGAAAGTGAAGGTATTGGTAAAGGATGTACAGCCACGTTTATTGTAAAACTTGGAATCCCAGACCGATCAAATGAACTTAAGCTACCTTTTGTACCTCAAGTTCCGGGAAATCCTGTTCATGGATGTACACACTTTGCTGGTCTCAAGGTTCTTGTCATGGATGACAATGGGTCAGTCAACACTTTATTCTTGTACCTTTAGTTCTGAAATTTGTTTCCATGTCAATTTTTTTTAAAAAATCATGCTAGGCATGAATTTTAATATCTTAATTAGGTTGACACCCCCAAAATCCACAAATCATAAATCATCTGCCATCACATGAAACATAACATAAAAGAGAAAAAGAAGGAATACAGAACATGAGGGGACCAAACCAAAACCCACAGGAAGGCATAACAAAGTACCAAAAAAAAGTCTAACTTAATATCGACACCCGAATTAGCCAATTTATTAGCACAATTATTGCCCTCCCTAAAAATCCCTAAAAAACACAAGAAACTTTGAAGTCCCCTAAATTATGAGAAACTTTGAAGTCCATACCAACACAGGTGCATACACCTTCTCCACCTCCCTCTAAGAGTCCGAGGAACCACATCAATAGAGGAAAAAACTTGATAGAGCAAAGTAGAATCACTCTCCAACCAAAGCTTTCTGAACTTAACACTTAACACTTAGAGCATATTCAGTGGCAAGAATAGCCTCCATGACCTCAACATACAGGCCTTTTGATTCTCCAAAAGGGTTTATGCTATTTAAATTTATAATTTACAAGCTCTAAAAGTGTTCAGGATCCTTCAGAGCGTCATATCAGTGATAGAAAAGTATAATTTAGAGATTAGATATATTCAATTCTGTAACATTTTTATTAACTTTTTAAAGTATTTTTTGATTGGGCTTAGTTTGTTTTCTTTCTTTTTCATTATGCATGGTCTTCTAATTACCAAGGCTCCTTTGGTTTCATGCTTTGAATTTCAATTGTTGCCACCATGGTACATTCTAAAATTTGAGTTTACCAAAACTAATAAATTCTAAGAAAAAATGTATGTGATTTTCTACTACATGTAATATGAATGTATCAATGTGCAGTCTTATTCTTGTTATCCGCCTTCTGCTTTCAATAAAGTTAAAATGCCTTAGTGGCTGGTGGAATTGTTGTGTGTGTGAAATTGGAAGCAAAGCAGGCCATTGAAGTTTCTGTTTGATTCTCATGACTGATGGTGAAACTTGTGTACAGGGTTAGCAGGACAGTAACAAAGGGACTTCTTATGCATTTAGGATGTGATGTTACCACTGCAAGCTCAAGCGAAGAATGCCTTGGTGTGGTTTCTGTGGAACACGAAGTGGTCTTCATGGATGTTTGTACAGGGTTAGATGGTTATGAACTAGCAGCACGTTTGCATGAGAAGTTTACGAAACATCAAGATAGACCACTGATAGTTGCTCTTACTGGAAACACCAAAAGGGTAACAAAAGAGAACTGCATGAGGGTTGGTATGGATGGCCTTATATCAAAACCTACTTCCGTTGACAAAATGAGGGGTGTTTTATCAGAACTCTTGGAGCGTCGAGTTCTGTTTGAAACTGTTTAACCTGTTAGATTGGCTTAGTATTAATAAAACAATGGTTGAGTCTGTCTTTTTAAATCATTTTTGTGAACATGGTATGTGCTTTATATTCTGCTTTTTTATTTCTTTTATATAGAATTTCAAAGTTTTGTTGGTTAAGATATGAGTTTTGGTTTATTTCTCCATATTTTTTTATTTTTTAATAATATTTTTTTCATGTGATAACAAATAATTTTTGTTGAGGTATTGAGATCTTAATCTTCTTAAGATGTCAAGTTGTATAATATTATCTAACATTAATTTTTTTTATAAAAAGTAAAATAAAAATATGAGAGAGTAAAATTGCATTCTCCCTATTGTATGATATTATCTACCCTAAAAACTTTTATAAAAAGTAAAATAAAAATATGAGAGAGTAAAATTGCATTCTCACTTTCCTTGGTTGTTTTGATTAGTTAATCCATGAGAATTGTTTGTTACACAATTTCAGTGGTACTCTTTTAAATTAGTTGAAATTTATTGTAATTCATGGATTAGGAGTGTGTTGTTAACATTTTTTATTTACTAATTCTTTTGAGTAAGACATCCAGGTATTTGAACTAGAAAAAGTGTAGGATCAGGAACCAATTAAAAAAAAATATTTTAGAATGAGAAATAAATTATGGAATATATAATTTATAATTACTATTAAACTATTTAAAATTATTCACTCTTCAACATATTTATATTTTTTATTGTAGAATAAAATTTTAAAATAGTTCAAAATCTATTCTAAAATATTGTTTGAGAAATTGTATAAAAGGCATAATGTTTTTTTCCTAAGCCTTTGTTTGGAAGAGGGTGAATACAACATCATAACCAATAATAATGAATAATGTTGATACCAAATATTGGCCCACAACACCTCAACTTTGAATTCATTTCAAAATTTTATACACAAATTAATGTGTCTGAATGTGTACTGTGATTTAATGGAAGTTTGTACTCATATAAGATTCACATGCATAATGCCATTTATGCCAACCTAATCACTTCTGTGATTTAATGGCAAGTTTGTACTCATATAAGATTCACATGAATAACCCATGCCAACCTAATAACTTAATAAATTTGTCAAATCACGTTTTATTTAAAAAACTACAAAACATAATGAACTTTTTTTATTCAATAAAATATTTCTAATATTTTTCAGTTTTAATATAATATATATACACACTTTTTTTTCATGTGATTGATGTAAGTAGGAAAAAATAAAAAATTAAATTTAATAATTTACCAAAATGTGTTTGAATTTATTTTGTAAATGTGAATATTAAAATAATTGAATTGAACATGAATGCTTGTGCTTAAATGATACACACACTCACCTACATAATCAATTAATTATTCTTCTGTTTTTTGTGGCCCAAACCTAATTTCTTCGTTTCCCCATCCCATCAAATAAGTAGATTCAATGTGAATAGTATTTTTGGTAAAAGTCACGTTTTATAATTCGTCTTTTTCTCCCCACATCTCTTTCACCCTACCTTCTCCTTACAATTAATGATTTCTCTTTTAAATTTTTATACTTTTCTGGAAATAAAATCAAAATATTATAAAGTTCTTGAACTATCCAAGATTTTGTCAATAATAGTGCTAGTAACTGGTTGTTTCTTTAGATGGTAACATTTGAGAAAGATTTTAGGTTACTAGTCTAATGTTTAGAACTACTTTTGCTGATTTGGTTCTAACAAAGTCCACTAAGAAAAAGGGCTTTTGCTGATTATTTAATTTAAATTTTAAAAAAATGTGTTTTGTATTAAGTATTCTGATTTTTATGATAAAGATGTATTTTTTTTATGTTAGAGATTGCATTATATATAGAACACACTTTTATTTTCTAAATTATATATTTCGGAATGTTAACTCAATAATATTTGTAGAAAATGTAATTCACAAAATAACATGAAAAAACATAGTATGATCTTTTTACAAATTATGGGATGCGACAAAAAGAAAACTCTTTTCTCACTCCAACTTCCCAAAATCCTATCACATGCATCCACCTAATATGTTAAAATGCTTTCCATAATTCTTTAGAAGGATGAATCTCAAATAAAGTATTCAATTTTAATAAAAAAATATATAAGAATTTCTAATTGAGCTTATGTTTTACCTTCTTTCTATTGTAGTCTCCTTTTTATGTTCCATGTTTTTTTTTTTTAATGATCTTATTTTTAGTCTTTTAATCGGGCTTCAAAGCAATGAGGGATTGGAGGAGGTGCCAAATGAAGTTTTATTAAGAGTTCTATTGAAGAAATAACACATATACTCGAACGTGAATAATTCAAAGACTAATATTAATATATATATATATATATATATATATATATAATTATTCAAGAAGCTATTAATCAATGTCATACTTTTTGTGGACTAATTCAAATTTTTGCTTTTTTTTTTATTCTTATCTTAACTTATAATATTTTCTTATGTTGCGTGTTTTATAATCAACAAGTTTTCTTTGTAAACAAATGTTAGATAAGATTGATTGTGTTTTTAAATAATACTCGATTCTTTAATAAAAAATAATTTATATTTAAAGAATATTTGTTTTGTATTTTGTAATAATAATATAATCAAGAATTATATGTAATTTTGGTTAACTAAGAAACCAATTTAAGATAAAAAATGTAATTCTATTTTAGATTTTCAATGTTATTGAACTGTTACAAAAGCTTAAGGAATGAGTTGCTTTGAAAACATATTAAAAAAAAAGGAGTTGCTTTGAAACATTTAAAAAAAAGAGTTGACATTGAATCTATCAACCCGAAAACTTCGTCTAATCATTCAATAAAACACCGTCTTTGTAAAATATAGTAAAATTTGTAATATACAATTCAATAATCTTTTGTTGTGTATTTGACATCCCATTAGTAAGAGTTTAAGATTTTTATGTGTACATGCTATAATTTACACACTTCCAAGTTTAAAGAAATCGAAAGAATCAATTTTTGTTTACCATTTACATAATATTACTGAAACAATTAATTTAATTTTAATTCTCCTATTATAAATTTATTTATAAAGAAATACATTACATGAGATTAATTACATAACAACAATTGAATGCATATGGAATCATTTACCAATAATCATTGCAAGAGCATTTCCCATCCTTCATATGATGAAACCGGTATGCATCTCTGACCACTATCTCTCTTCCACTAACTATTGATATGTACTTCATTGCCGTATGGCAGTCCCCACAAACTCGGAGATTTTTAAATACTCTAATAGGTTTTGGTTTCGGGGTACTTATAAGAGCAAATGCCACTGCAATTTTTTCACTGTGTTGAAACAGATAGTGATCCTTCTGTTCATCCTCCACATCGTGAAGAACAAAATCTGTATTTGGGACATAACCCAAGTTCTTTATTTTTAAAGCCAATTCATCAAGTTCATCATATATCTTTTTAGCCTGGGGATGTGAAGTATCCCCTACGTGGAATTTGTGCATCTGGTTGTTGACTTCAATCCAGCTATAACCTGTTTCTTTCATCATTTTTTTCTGTTTCATGCATTTTCTTATGGCTGCTACATCATCCCACCTCCCTTCTGACGCATATAAGTTTGACAATAGTATATAGGTAGCTGGATCATGAGGTTCCCGCTCAAGAATCATTTTTGCAGCATGCTCCCCAAGCTTGGTGTTACGATGAACCCGACAAGAACCAAGAAATGTACGCCATACCAGTGCATCAGCATCAAAAGGCATTGAACGAATAAATTCAACGGCTTCTAAAAGCAATCCAGATCGACCAAGCAAATCAACCATACATGCATAATGATCCATCCTTGGACTGATACCATGATCATAATGCATAGAGTTGAAGTGTTTCCATGCCTCATCAATCAAACCAACGTGACTACAGGCTGATAAAACCGCAATATAAGTGACCTCATTAGGCTTTGCACCTATTTCAAGCATTTCATGGAACAATTCTAAAGCTTCTGTAGCAAATCCATGTTTTGCCAAAGCACTTATGATAGAGGTCCAAGTTATTACATTGCGATGCCCCATGTCATTAAAGACCTGCAAAGCAGCTTCTTTGTTTCCGCACTTGGAATACATAGAGATCAAAGCATTATTAATGCATAAATCGGTTCCAAATCCTGACTTCACTACGAGGGCATGGATTTGTTCACCCTTACCGATTGTACCTAAACAAGCTGCGCCGCTTAAGAGGCATGCATATGTAAAAGAACTAGCTCCAATAGCAGTGTGCTCAGTATCATGGTTAAAAGATTCTTCAGAATCCAATTCTTTTGCATTTGCATCAATATCAGTACTGTGCGAAATTAAATTCTTTTCAAACAAGATATCGAAAGCTTTTCGAGCACAATCCGTTCTTCCAGACCTTGCATACATGTTAATAAGAGAGTTCCCCACACAGTTAATTGCGGAAAGGCCCAGTTTAATTGTCTGGCCATGAAGTTCTTTGCCGAAGCTAAAATCAGGAAGAGTTGCACAAGCCTTGAGCACGCTGGAGAATGTGAAGCAATTTGGTGCAACACGACCATGAAGCATGTTACAAAACAATTTCATGGCTTCCTGCTCTTTTCTGCCCTGTACATAACCAGAAATGAGAGCAGTCCAAGACATAACATTATGAAGTGGCATGCTATCAAACACTTTCCTAGAATTTTCCACCGATCCAACAGCTGCACATTTTGCATACAAATCCACCAGAGTGCAACCCACACAGACATCTGAAGCCAGCCCAGAGCGGATAACCCAAGAATGAAATTGTTTCCCAAGTGAGAACCACCCCATATCCACGCTGCCCGACAAGAGACTAGTCAGAGTAAACCCATCAGGTGTGTGGCCACATAACAACATACTGCAGAATAAATCAACAGCATCGCTCAGCAAACCAAGTTGAGCAAACCTAGTAATCATCAAAGTCCAAGTAACTAGATTTCTGTCTCGCATTTTGTCAAACACCATGCGTGCAGAGTGGATATCACCACCGCCTTTCGCAAACATATCTATCAAGCCACAACCAACAGACACATGAGAATCAAAGTACCCGGTCTTCAAAAGAAAGCCAAAGATTACAATTCCGATAGAAAAATACCGAGCATTAGAACAAGAGCGAATCGAAGCCGTGAAGCAATATTCGTTGGGATAAATCCCGCATTGGAGCATGCGAAGAAAGGTAAGAAGCGCCTGGGAGTGCATGGTGTTATTGGCGAAACAGGAGATGAGCGCACTCCACGAGACCAAGTCTCGCTTAGCGCCCATGCCTTGGAATATGGAAAGCGCGTTTTGGCAGTCGCCAGATTTGGAGTAGAGGCTAATGAGGGAGTTGAGAAGAACAGAGTCGAGGGAGAGTTGAGAGTGAATGAGCTTGTGGTGAAGGAGTTTGCCAAGCTCCAAATTACCAGACCTGATGCAGGCTTTGAGGAGAAGGGAGGAGTTTATCAGTTTTTGACGGCTAACAACCTCGTCCTGCTCCACCGTCAGGTCAAGCCTTTGGATGCTTTTGCGGAGTTCTGAATTTCTGCCTCCATGGACATCAACTCGCCACGGAACACACAGGGAGCTTACGCTCGCCATTTCTTTATTATTTCTCTTCTAACTTACACTCACACTCACACTCATCAAATCAATTATTGTTTATTCTTCTCTGCCACCCGTTTTCTATTCAAATCACGATAACTAACAACTCATCATTGTAGCTAGCAAACTGGATATGGCAAGTTATGTAACTTATATTAACACGCATATTAATACCACATGAATACGGATAATCATAATAAAATTTTATATAATAAATTTAAATTTTTGAAAAATTGTTAAAAATTTAATAAATAATTTTTAGATAAGATATTTCACTGATACATATTCTACAAGTGTCATAAAAATATCGGTATCCGATACAGACACATCATTTAAGAGTCATGTTCGAATCCTATAGATGACCAATAAAAAAAATAATCAAAATAGAAAAATTGAGATGCCTACACACTACTTCGTGTTTAAATTATCTCTAGTGGTTTATTTACAAAGTAATAAATTTGCATTGTTAGGTAAAAGTAATTCCAACAAAACAAATAAAAAAAAAGAAGAAGAATAAAGAGAGTTTGTTTTACAACCAAATGACTAATATAAATACTCATTCTTCAAAATCATTGTTGATAGTAGTCAAGTATGAGTAAAAGTAGGTTGTAAAACATTAAGAAGATAAATGGATGTTTTAACATTTAAAAATTTGAAATAATTGAAAAATTTGAAATAATTGAATAGTTTTTTTTTTTTTATTTATAAAGTGTAGACAAAAGATAACGAGAAGAAAGAATGTGATAAGTTTAATAAAGTGTATAAAAGAAGGAAATGATAAAGTAGTTAATACAGGCGTAACAGGAGAGTTACTAAAGCGACTTTTGGAGAGAAGAGTTGAAGCAGACACTTTGGAGAGTGAGGTTCTCTCGAATAACCTCTTATTGAAAGTGTGAGTTGATGTTTTTTTTATTCCTTAACTTCATTCATTATTGCATTGGTTCTGGATTGGATTTAGTTTGACAATAAAATTCAAGATTGTTTGTTTCTTGTACTTATATCAGTTATATGAATCAGTATTTAGATATGCGATCTTGGCATTGTTGTGTGTTTTTGGGGTATTACACAAGGATGGAATCAAGAATTGATGGGTTATAGTGAATGTTTCAATAGGTTATTTGAGGTAGGGAGAAAGCTAAGAACGAGTAACATGTTCGTTTTCAAAGACCTGAAGATTTGGTAAGAGGTCTCACAATTGATTATGTGTTAACTGCTTTAATTGTCATATATTATGAATGTTTTTGAATTGTTTCCTTAAGAAGATTGCAAGCAAGAAATGCGCTTATAATGTATGACACCAACCCTCTCAACAAAAAAGATAGTTTTACTTTTCCCGGAATAGATGACATGTCTATATTCCGTGTAGCAGGAGACACATCAAGTTGATTTACATACACTATCATAACTACATCATATGATACTTTTTCTCTGAAAGATGAGTAATGCTAGCATCATTAATTACAAAAGTAAGAATCAAAGACAAACATTCTGCAATGAAATAAATTCTATCTAATGACAGCTAAACAAACCAGTTTACACTATAAAAATTGATGTCCTTTTATATATAATGTTCATGTTTCATAGGTCTATCAAATCTAAGCTAAATCCAGACAAATACACCTAAACTTATGGGACCTCAAGCACATACTGCTTCCGCTTCCTGATGCACACGCCTGCTCTCAATAAATGTCAGTCGAAATTTCTTAAATCTTCCGTCCTTTATTGCTTCTCTTATTACACGAAAGAACATCAGGTAGTGGTGCGTATTATGGCTGCAAAATTCAGTATAAATTAATGCTTGCATGTTCAAAGTATTAATTATTTGTAACATTATTGTTTGATACTATAATTTGAAGTAAAGAAATTCATACATTTCTAGCAGAGTCTGTGCCAGCATTTCATGAACATTATATAAGTGATTGATGTATGCTTTAGTATGATTCTGGCATGTATAGCAGGTGCAGTTTCCTAAAATTGGGGACATATCTTTCCTGCATGAAAAAAAGAGCAGAAAGATGAGTAAACAAGGTGATATTAAGTTGATTTCATTTTTAATCAATGTGTTCTTTGTTGGAATCCTCTTCAACTAAACACCTTCAATCCTCATCTATTTCCACTTTACCAACTTATTTCTATCACACCTATTTCTTTCCTCTCAGCTAAAACAAGGTATAACTAAATAGCATAACTAAATAGCTATTTAAATAAAAGCTATAACTAAATAGCATCCATTTACATTCAAGTTTCATAAAGTGGGGTTAATGGATAGCATCAAAATCAGAAAGAAGTTAAAATGGTGCCTACCTGTAAACTTTTGCTCTCAAATTGATTTTAGTCAAGTCCCTATCCATCTGGCATTTCTGAAAATCATATTGATCTCCACCCTTGTCTAGTGAAAACGTTAGTGCAAATCCTCCAAGTGTAAGGGAATATATGTACCTATGAACCATCACAGAAAACCATCCAAATTCCATAACACAATAGATCAAGAAATTAGGGATATTGAGCAAATGAAAATTGGAATTAGCTACTAACGTTGAATCAAAAAGATCAATCCCAGCTTCAATTCCTTCCAAGATCTCCTCTGTAAGGTTGAGATCAGTTTTAAGCACAATAAATTTGTTTTCCAACTCAATAAAGAAACATCAAGAAACAGATGTAAAAACACATGTATTAAGCAAAGCAGGAGGCTAACATAGATATTAAACTAGGTGTACCTGGGAGCCCAAGCCCACTGATCATGCGTGGTTTTTCATCCGGCAAGACATCCTGGGAACAAGGTCACCTTATGATATCAAATGATATAACTTTCACCAACAAAGTCTCCCAAAAGCTTAAGCTATTTATTGACATGAATGAATTTGTATTTGTTGATTATGTGACTCATTCATCTATTATTATTCCTCTATTTCCTAATTTCCTCATCTATTATCATATTAACAATAGAAACATCCAAGAGTGTGTAGTAAGAATGAAATGGAAATGTACAACCCATAACTATAGTTGGACTTACTGTAACAGCACTTAGAAGAGCACCTCGTTCTTCAATGCCCTCGCCTAGACCAAATCCTCCAATCCAATAACCTGCATCAGTCATTACAGTTCATCAATAATATGTATCAAAACAATACATGCATTTGAAGATCTCAAATGAATCACACATAGTATTCAGCGTCATTGATTCAATGCAATAAATACACAATATTCAGCCAGCATTTCTCCTAATTATGGAACAATAAAATCTGTACAAAGAAGTGTGAACACCATCTTCAGCAGCATATTCCTAGAGAACACCATCTTCAGCATACTTTTAGAGATTCTAACACAAAAAGAAGTGTGAACACAGTAACACCAATGTATAAGACAACTATAGAAAAAAACCTGAAACATTTCGCTTGGCCACCTCCACTGCACATCGCTTCCTTTCATCCAAATTTGGGCCTCCAACAATAGCACCAAAGACTGACCCAGCTGCCTAATTTTCAGACATTAATATAATTAAACTAGTTATGACAACATTATCGAAACCACATTCATTACATCTATTAAATTTCTGAGAATTCGTGAACTTCAGGACACAATTCATATCACAAGTAGAGCAAAAGAAGAAAACACAAATTGTCCTTTACCGGATTTAATGCAAGGCAATCGTCAAGCCATCGCACAGTTCTATCTACTGAGGTTTTGTTCCTTTTATCAGACACCCAAGCAGGTACCTCATCAGCCAAAGTGGCCCATATATTTGGCCTCATGCATGAAATCATTTCAACATAATCTTTGGGTTTAATCTGGGCATTTGAAGATACATTAGATTCATCCTTATTTAAAATGTAAAACTACAGCAGATTGACACTAAATTTACCAACAGACGACCACAAGGAGTCTCAAAAGATGCTCCGAGTTTGGTAGCTCCCTTAGACTCAGGAAGGCATTGGATGGAATCTCTGGGTACCGCCGCAATTCCATATTGGTGCAAACCAAGCATCTGGTGAAGGCCTCCTATTTTTGATATCGTGGTTGAAGCAAGACCTTCCAAACTAGAAAAATGGAGCAGAAGAGAATCAGAATAACGTGAATTATAGATTATGAAAATTGGAGGCATTACTTCTTACAAGTGGAGTGGAGAAGTTTGAAGGAGATGGGAATCAGGAAAAGGGAGAGAAGTGAGTAGGTCAGGGGCGATAAAATGTGGAAGCCCTTTACGAGTGGATAGGAGAAGAGCTGGGGTCTCCATGGCTTTTGGGCAGCTTCCCATCTCTAGTGCTCCTACCCGACCACCGCCACAGCATGCCTTCTTCACCACAAACTTCATTTGCATGTTGTGCTGGCAGTCGCCGTCGCCGTCGCAGTCGCAGTCGCAGTCGCAGGCGCAGCCTTCTTTCTGATGCTAAATGGTACCGTTACTGGTTTCTGCACCCTTGCAATGCACAGGTATTCGGTCCGGGTCTTAGAAAAAAAATATATTTATATGTAAATTTTAATTGATAAAAGTAAAATAAATTCAGTTGTTAAAATAATATTAAATTGATTAATTTTATGGAGTATTTTTTCTTCTATTAAAAATAGAAGATGCAGTTAGATTCACCTCAATTGAATTTGATTTACTCCACATTGCTTAAAAATACATTGTTACAAATTCAATTTCTGAAAAAACAAAATAAAATTTGAAGGAAGTTTTCCCAATTAAAAAAAAAACAGAGTATTAAAAAATAAAATAAAATGTACATCAATTAAATAAAAATATCCAATTTGGAGCCGCTCTTGTATTCTGCAGCCTAATAAAAAAAAAACAGAACCCAAATAACCTAAATCCCAATGTAACCCTAATTCCGCACCACCCAACGGCACCACTGGGACTACCGTCGACCTAAAACCCGCAACCTACAAACACCGCACGAACCGCCACCACCGCGCGACGACCTCTGCCCAATTGTCATCACCGCGCGACCTGCTCCGCTCGATCGCCACCACCTCCGCTCCAGAGAAGACGCAACGAATGTGACTGAAACCAAAACGCAACGCGAAACCCTAAAGTGAGTTTATTCCATTTAATTTTCCTCATTTGAATATGTATTTCTTACTTAATTACAAGCTATTCAAATTATTAAGAAATAATAATAATAATTATTATGAATTAAACATGTCCATCATGATAACTTTGTTGTATATTATAAGTATAAGTATAAATATAAATTATTAATTTCTTGGAAGATCTCCCAATGCTGTTATCCCTTGCATTTGCCCTGAAATTTCTTTTTTCGTGCGCAGTTCAGAGGAGGAACAAAAACAGAGCAAGTTCACTCCAAATGCCGCTCAAGCATTTTGGAGTTTTGAAATCAACTGTCGATTTTCTCGGTAAAGTCTCAGAGTTCTTGTTGTTTTGGCCAGGTTCAGAGTTCTTGAATTCCTTTCCTACTATACTTCACCCTCCAAAACCGAGTTTAATTGAAACCTTGAACTGTATAGATTTCTTGTGTTTATGTTAACGGCATGGCTAACAATGCCAACTCTTCCTCCAAAACCCAACCCCCTTATGCTCCTAATCCTAACCATCAAAATTTCTTGCAAAACAATGGTGTGGGCATGACACCCCAGGCCCAATTAGGTTCTGGCAATGGCAACCACCTAAGCCAAAGCTTGATGACCCCTTTTATGCAGCCACTACCCATGAGTGCAGCACCTTTCATGAATGCTGCAAATCACAATCATTTTCCCCTGCAAAACAATCAGATGCATCTGCCTCAAATGGGTTTGCCTGGTCATCAACAATGTCAACCCCATGTGGGGGGTTTAGGTCCCCAAAATAGTGTTGGCAATCCCAATTACAGCAATCCGATGTATCCTGTTCAGGGACAAGTCATGCAAAACGCAACTCAACTCAATTTGTCTCAATTACAAGGACAAATGTTGGCACAAAGTATTTTGAATATGCTTCAGCCGCCTAATATGAATTTGAGTATGCCAAATGGCCAATTTTGTGCCCCTTATCCTATGCAGAATATGAATCAACAGTTACCTAATCAAATGCCAAACCCTTCTCAAGGGGTTCCTCATGTCATGCATCCTGGTTCCTGCCCTGTGTTTGGGTTTCCAAACCAAGTGCCTCAGGCTATGGTCCCTCAGAATTCATTATTTTCTCCAAATGCCCAATTAGGTTTTGTTCCTGGAAATCAGGTTCGGCCGCAGATGGACCTGAACGAGAAAAACCTTGCTCCACCAAATGTGAGTGCAAATGCATTTGTATCATGGTCTCCTTTTTCATCTCAGCAGTTACAAGGGAATGCTTCTGGATCACTTAATCCTAATTTGGCTCATACAAGTAACTCTCAACCTCCTGCATTCATGAAGTCACACTCGCAGGTATTTAAAACTGAAGTCTTTTCTGTCTTTTAATGTGTGTTAACAGAGTTTGTTGTTTCACTACGCATAAATACCATACTATTGTAAATGAAGCTGTGGTATTTATATTTACCGCAAATCCCAATAATTGCTGCAGGAAAATCCTTGTGGCAATATTAAAACTAATGTTCCAAACACTAACTGGAATGGATCACCAAGTAAAAACTTCAAAAATAGACCAAATCGAGGGGGCTTTCAAGGAGGGTATGTTATTTTCTTTTCTCTTTTATTACTCCTGATCACTTGCATGCTTTTCCTGCGAGTTACAATGTTGCCTTGTTCCTTTAGATTCCAGAAGTCTAAATTTCATGATGTCAATAATGGAAAGAGGAGAAATGGGTTTCCTAAAGAACATGATGGAAGAGGTTTGAACTTTTCTTCCTTGTTACCCAGATGAAACATTTTATGTGGTTAGGCTAATGCTTGTGATGAAAGCAGGCCCTTACAGTGGGAGGGCAGGACATGATAGATTAAGATCAAAGGAACATAAGCAGCAACCTGAAAGGTAGCTTCTGCTTCACTTTCTGATCCTTTTTTATCTGGTCCCAGTTTATTACTTGCAAGCAGTCATGTTTTAATTGTCTCTGTTCATAATGATAATGTGTAACGACGAGATGCTAATTAAGTAGTTCTTAGTTTATTTGGTACTTCCTGAAAGTGAAGGTTATTTCACATTGCTGTTTCTAGAGTCCTAAAAAAGATGGTACTAGATATCAACTCAGTGTAATATTTTCTTGAAAATGTGAGAATTTACTTGAAAAAGAATGATGTGCACCAGAAAAGTAAAACAATGTTAATAGACATTTTTTGCCACTCTGATAGAAGTTTAGTCATATCATATTATCCTCGATTCTGTGTACAAATGTCCAGTTTTCTAGACTGTCATTAGTCACTACATATGGGACATAGGGAATAAGTCAACTCTATATTGAACCATTCTCTGTAACAAACTTTAATAAATGCAGTTATCAGCTATTCATTTTAACTAAAGGTTCGCAAAGTAAAAATACTTGACATATAAGCCTGTTGTAGGACAGGAAAATATTTTGGTCTATTTTAATTTTGAACTATGAGATCAGGCATGGTCGTTAGAAAATATCTGAGACTGAAAATACTGTATGAACATAATGGTGACATCAAGCCATCTTAGAGACCCAAAATTGTGTCAACCACGGTACTTTGTAGGTCATTTTTTGAACACCTCTGAAAGCACAAGTTTATTTGGGATGACCTTCAGTGCACACACTCTTGCAGTGTATGTGGCATTAAGGATCCAACAATGGTAACTTTTCTTGCCTTTTATGTGTTGTAAGTATGTTTTACTTTTATTTGATCCATCTGAATTTTTAATTGAGACAAGTGTGGTAGTCAAAAAACACCCGTGGTTCTATATAATTAAAATGACCTAACTACCTTCAACATATTGAATCAATAAGCTTGTTACCTTTCACAGTTTTAGTACCATACTTGTGATTTTTGTCTAAATAAATGTCTTCCAGAATCCAGATAACCTTCTAAATGAAATTAGATTTCCTTTCGGTGTTATTTTTATAAATTATTTCTGCTTTCTTATCAGATTTTTATTGTCTTTTCACTATTGAATTACTTTTCTTAGACATATAGTTTCACAACTTATTCTTTTATACTGAAAATACATTAACTCTAAACCTGATTTTGTTTATGATTGCTATTATCCTCGATTCTTGAATGGTTAGATCTTTCTGCGTGACTTACTCTGAGCAAGAAATTCAACAATGGCGTGAAGCACGGAAAAAGAATCATCCTTGTAACAACTTTCAGAAGGTTGTAAACAAACTGATCTATCCATTGCTTGTGTGTTATCACACATTATTTTCTAAATATCAATTCCTGAATACTAATTGCAGAGGCACAGTGAATGCCCGATGGACTCCAAGGTCATTAAAAGGGAGGTCTTACAAAGAGAGGTATAGTTCTTAGAGGGATGTTATTAGCATGTAACACTTCCCAATATATATCATGTCGTGAAATTTAATATTGTTGTTTGATATAGAAGTTAAGCAAATAGTCTTTTTTAGCATGAAATGTAAGTGCGGGTACATAAATGGTTCTGTATGATAAGAATTGACATATTTCGTTTTTAGAACGAAAAAATAAATAAATAAATAAATAACATACAAAAACTTTAATTTCTTTAGTTTTGTTTGAACTCCGTTAATGATTGAGTTGAGATAATTAAGCACATGTTTGGTCTTTAGTAATTGCCATATCCTTTTATTAAAGGATAAATTAACATTAATAAGTAATTAACCTTCTGTTAATATGCAATCAAATATAGTATTGGCATATTTCCTTTTTAATACAAAAAAACCTTTGTACAAAAGCTTTAATTCTGTTAGTTTTGTTTGAACTCCATTAATAGTTAAGGTAATTAAGTACGTGTTTTGTATATAATATTTGTTATGTGTGTTTATTAAAGGAATAATTAATGTTAATATGTAATTAACCTTGCAATTATCCCAACTCTACTTCAATTACTTTTTTAACTCAGCAAATGGTATTCCAATTCATTAATGCAGTGTATATATTTTGTCTTTGCAGCTTAAGGAGGTTTTAGCAAAGCAAGCTGAATTGGGAATCGAAGTTGCTGAAATACCATCACATTACCTTAAGAATTCTGAAAATCAAGGTCTTCACAATGAAGGGAAAAACAAATTTAGTGACAAAAGAAAGTTCCAAAATAAGTTCAACAAGAAATTAGACAGAAAAGGTCGGTTAGGCAAGAAGCAAAAGTTTGCTGACAAAGACTCTTCAGAAAGCCCTTTTTTAAAGAAGACGAAGCCAACCTTATTGCAAAAACTCTTGAGTGCTGATATAAAGAAGGATAAGAGCCACTTGTTTCAGGTTTTCAGGTTCATGGTAACAAATTCCTTCTTCAAACATTGTCCTGACAAGCCACTTAGATATCCATCAGTCATAGTTAAAGAAAACGGGTCTGAAGTTCACACTGAAAAAAATGTTCTTAAACGCGGGAACGAGGCAGCTGTTAAAAAAATCGTTAGCCTCAACAACGATGATGATCATGATAGTGAAGACAAAGACAGTGATGTGGATGAGAATGACTCTATTGTGCATAGCAATCCACACAAAGAACTTTTTTCCATGGTTAAAGGTAGTGAAGAAGGATTTGAGAAATCTGATGAAGAGGAGGGAGAAATTTTAGAATGAAATTCCAAGGTTGCTGCTCCACTTTTTGCAGCAAAGTTTTGAATGCTGGTGGTATACGTTTTCTGTTTAATCATTTGCTTCCCTTATGGTTTTACCACCACACCCTCCTTTCATTTAAGGTTATTTTTGTTATTTTGGATGAAATTTTTGTCATTTTCAATTGCAGATTGAGTGTATGTTGGAATTGATATACCGCATGAAGAAATTGTCTAATTTTTGTTATACATCCCAACGCTCCCACCGCCCCTATATGTTATAAAGTTTACCAAAAATAGATTAATAGTCAAACTTATATTTTCTTTTTTCAAATTTCATCCTAAACTTTTTTTTATATAATTATTGAAAATATTCATTTAAATATGATAAAAAATTTATTGAAAGTTTCATTTTAAGGATTGCCTTTAAATGAGTGATTTATTCAAAAAATATCATACTCCTAGTGATTAGTTTTGTAATACGAAATAAAATTAATTAGGCTGCAACATTTTTCTTTACGTGGAATTTCAGGAAAAAACTATATTGGAAGAATTTTTCTGAAATTTTGTTCAAACCAAGGTTATCTATCCTCTACGAAAACGTGTGAAATTTTGTCTTACTTTCGACAATTTTTATTGTGGGTCCGTATTGCGTTGAAAAAGTTCAGTACTTCCATATATTGTTTTCACTCAGGTAAGGAGACACGTCCAACAAAGAATCATAAAAAGGAGATACGGGGAAGGACGTTATGTTTTCGGAAAATAAGTTTTGTTCACTCTCGGTCTGGGACTTACTACGCCTTACTCCTTGGGTGTTTTGGTCTGAAATTTCTACCAGACGTTCGTCACTGTGTCTATTGAGTTTTGGCTGAGGTTTGAGGCCCAGATTCGTACCACAAGATTGACAATAAATTTTTTATTGATCACTGTCAGGGCTGAAAGGAAGGTTCATTTGTGTGCGAAACTGTTTGATTTTTTTCGTGGGCGAATACTCATCCGTTTGACCTGAATTTTATCGCGTTTTGTCCCAAATTCAGTGGAGATTCCTACGTGGAATTTCAGGAAAAAATTATTTCGGGAGAATTTTTCGAAAATTTTGTGCAAACCAAGGCTATCCTCTACCAAAACTTGTGAAATTTCGCCTTTCGGCAATTTTTATTCTGGGACCGTATTGCGCTGAAAACGTTCACACAAGTACTTCCATATGTTGTTTGCACCCAGGTAAGGAGGCACGTCCATAAAAGAATCACAAAAAGGAGATACGGGGAAGAAAATCCAGGACGTTTTGTTTTCGGAAAACCAGTTTTGTTCACTCCCGGTCTGGGACTTACTTACTACGCCTTACTCCTTGGTTGCTTTGGTTTGAAATTTTTACCAGATGTTCGTCAATGTGTCTATTGAGTTTTGGATGAGATTTGAGGCCCAGATTCGTCCCACAAGATTGGCAATAAATTTTTTATTGATCACTGCCAGGGCTGAAAGGAAGGTTCGTTTGTGTGCGAAACTGTTTCATTTTTTTCGCGGGGCGAATACTCATCCGTTTGACCTGAAATTTGCCGCGTTTTGTCCCAAATTCAGTGGAGATTCTTACGTGCAATTTCAGGAAAAAACTATTTAGGGAGAATTGTGCAAATCAAGGCTATCCTCTACTGAAACTTGTGAAATTTCACCCTACTTTCGGCAATTTTTATTCTGGGTCCGTATTGCGCTGAAAAGGTTCACACAAGTACTTCCATATGCTGTTTGCACCCAGGTAAGGAGGCACGTCCATAAAAGAATCACAAAAAGGAGATACGGGAAAGAAAATCCAGGACGTTTTGTTTTTGGAAAATCAGTTTTGTTCACTCTCGGTTTGGGACTTACTACGCCTTACTCCTTGGGTGTTTTGGTCTGAAATTTTTACCAGACGTTCGTCACTGTGTCTATTGAGTTTTGGCTGAGGTTTGAGGCCCAGATTCGTCCCACAAGATTGACAATAAATTTTTTATTAATCACTGCCAGTGCTGAAAGGAAGGTTCGTTTGTGTGCGAAACTGTATGATTTTTTTCGTGGGCGAATACTCATCCATTTGACCTGAATTTTATCGCGTTTTGTCCCAAATTCAGTGGAGATTCCTACGTGGAATTTCAGGAAAAAACTATTTTGGGAGAATTTTTCGTAAATTTTTTGCAAACCAAAGGCTATCATCTACCGAAACTTGTGAAATTTCGCCCTACTTTCGGCAATTTTTATTCTGGGACCGTATTGCGCTGAAAAGGTTCACACAAGTACTTCCATATGCTGTTTGCACCCAGGTAAGGAGGCACGTCGATAAAAGAATCACAAAAAGGAGATACGGGGAAGAAAATCCAGGACGTTTTGTTTTTGGAAAACCAGTTTTGTTCCCTCTCGGTCTGGGACTTACTACGCCTTACTCCTTGGATGTTTTGGTCTGAAATTTTTACCAGACGTTCGTCACTGTGTCTATTGAGTTTTGGTTGACGTTTGAGGCCCAGATTCGTCCCACAAGATTGACAATAAATTTTTTATTGATCACTGCCAGGGCTGAAAGGAAGGTTTGTTTTGTGCGAAACTGTTTGATTTTTTTCGTGGGCGAATACTCATCCGTTTGACCTGAAATTTATCGCGTTTTGTCCCAAATTTAGTGGAGATTCTTACGTGGTATTTCAGGAAAAAACTATTTCGGGAGAATTTTTCGGAAATTTTGTGCAAACCAAAGGCTATCCTCTACGGAAACTTGTGAAATTTCGCCCTACATTCGGCAATTTTTATTCTGGGTCCGTATTGCGCTGAAAAGGTTCAGCAAGTACTTCCATATGCTGTTTGCACCCAGGTAAGGAGGCACGTCCATAAAAGAATCACAAAAAGGAGATACGGGGAAGAAAATCCAGGACGTTTTGTTTTCGGAAAACCAGTTTTGTTCACTCTCGGTCTGGGACTTACTACGCCTTACTCCCTGGGTGTTTTGGTCTGAAATTTTTACCAGACGTTCGTCACTGTGTCTATTGAGTTTTGGCTGAGGTTTGAGGCCCAGATTCGTCCCACAAGATTGGCAATAAATTTTTTATTGATCACTGCCAGGGCTGAAAGGAAGGTTCGTTTGTGTGCGAAGCTGTTTGATTTTTTTCGTGGGCGAATATTCATCCGTTTGACCTGAAATTTGTCGCGTTTTGTCCCAAATTCAGTGGAGATTCTTACGTGGGATTTCAGGAAAAAACTATTTCGGGAGAATTTTGTGCAAACCAAGGCTATCCTCTACCGAAACTTTTGAAATTTCGCTCTACTTTCGGCAATTTTTATTCTGGATCCGTATTGCGCTGAAAAGGTTCACACAAGTACTTCCATATGCTGTTTGCACCCAGGTAAGGAGGCACGTCCATAAAAGAATCACAAAAAGGAGATACGGGGAAGAAAATCCAGGACGTTTTGTTTTCGGAAAACCAGTTTTGTTCACTCTTGGTCTGGGACTTACTACGCCTTACTCCTTGGGTGTTTTGGTCTGAAATTTTTACCAGACGTTCGTCACTGTGTCTATTGAGTTTTGGCTGATGTTTGAGGCCCAGATTCGTCTTACAAGATTGGCAATAAATTTTTTATTGATCACTGCCAGGGCTGAAAGGAAGGTTCGTTTGTGTGTGAAGCTGTTTGATTTTTTTCGTGGGCGAATACTCATCCGTTTGACCTGAAATTTGTCGCGTTTTGTCCCAAATTCAGTGGAGATTCTGACGTGGGATTTCAGGAAAAAACTATTTCGGGTGAATATTTCAGAAATTTTGTGCAAACCAAGGCTATCCTCTACCGAAACTTGTGAAATTTCGCCCTACTTTCGGATATTTTTATTCTGGGTCCGTATTGCGCTGAAAAGGTTCACACAAGTACTTCCCTATGCTGTTTGCACCCAGGTAAGGAGGCACGTCCATAAAAGAATCACAAAAATAAGATACGGGGAAGAAAATCCAGGACGTTTTGTTTTCGGAAAACCAGTTTTGTTCACTCTCGGTCTGGGACTTACTACGCCTTACTCCCTGGGTGTTTTGGTCTGAAATTTTTACCAGACGTTCGTCACTGTGTCTATTCAGTTTTGGCTGAGGTTTGAGGCCCAGATTCGTCCCACAAGATTGGCAATAAATTTTTTATTGATCACTGCCAGGGCTGAAAGGAAGGTTCGTTTGTGTGCGAAGCTGTTTGATTTTTTTCGTGGGCGAATACTCATCCGTTTGACCTGAAATTTGTCGCGTTTTGTCCCAAATTCAGTGGAGATTCTTACGTGGGATTTCAGGAAAAAATTATTTCGGGAGAATTTTGTGCAAACCAAGGCTATCCTCTACCGAAACTTGTGAAATTTCGCTCTACTTTCGGCAATTTTTATTCTGGGTCCGTATTGCGCTGAAAAGGTTCACACAAGTACTTCCCTATGCTGTTTGCACCCAGGTAAGGAGGCACGTCCATAAAAGAATCACAAAAAGGAGATACGGGGAAGAAAATCCAGGACGTTTTGTTTTCGGAAAACCAGTTTTGTTCACTCTCGGTCTGGGACTTACTACGCCTTACTCCTTGGGTGTTTTGGTCTGAAATTTTTACCAGAGGTTCGTCACTGTGTCTATTGAGTTTTGGCTGAGGTTTGAGGCCCAGATTCGTCCCACAAGATTGGGAATAAATTTTTTATTGATCACTGCCAGGGCTGAAAGGAATGTTCGTTTGTGTGCGAAGCTGTTTGATTTTTTTCGTGGGCGAATACTCATCCGTTTGACCTGAAATTTGTCGCGTTTTGTCCCAAATTCAGTGGAGATTCTTACGTGGGATTTCAGGAAAAAACTATTTCGGGAGAATTTTGTGCAAACCAAGGCTATCCTCTACCGAAACTTGTGAAATTTCGCCCTACTTTCGGCAATTTTTATTCTGTGCCCGTATTGCGCTGAAAAGGTTCACACAAGTACTTCCCTATGCTGTTTGCACCCAGGTAAGGAGGCATGTCCATAAAAGAATCACAAAATGGAGATACGGGGAAGAAAATCCAGGACGTTTTGTTTTCGGAAAACCAGTTTTGTTCACTCTCGGTCTGGGACTTACTACGCCTTACTCCTTGGGTGTTTTTGTCTGAAATTTTTACCAGACATTCGTCACTGTGTCTATTGAGTTTTGGCTGAGGTTTGAGGCCCAGATTCGTCCCACAAGATTGGCAATAAATTTTTTATTGATCACTGCCAGCGTTGAAAGGAAGGTTCGTTTGTGTGCGAAGCTGTTCGATTTTTTTCGTGGGCGAATACTCATCCGTTTGACCTGAAATTTGTCGCGTTTTGTCCCAAATTCAGTGGATATTCTTACGCGGGATTTCAGAAAAAACTATTTCGGGAGAAATTTTCGAAAATTTCGTGCAAACCAAGGCTATCCTCTACCGAAACTTGTGAAATTTCGCCCTACTTTCGGCAATTTTTATTCTGGGTCCGTATTGCGCTGAAAAGGTTCACACAAGTACTTCCCTATGCTGTTTGCACCCAGGTAAGGAGGCACGTCCATAAAAGAATCACAAAAAGGAGATACGGGGAAGAAAATCCAGGACGTTTTGTTTTCGGAAAACCAGTTTTGTTCACTCTTGGTCTGGGACTTACTACGCCTTACTCCTTGGGTGTTTTGGTCTGAAATTTTTACCAGACGTTCGTCACTGTGTCTATTGAGTTTTGGCTGAGGTTTGAGGCCCAGATTCGTCCCACAAGATTGGCAATAAATTTTTTATTGATCACTGCCAGGGCTGAAAGGAAGGTTCGTTTCTGCGCGAAGCTGTTTGATTTTTTTCGTGGGCGAATACTCATCCGTTTGACCTGAAATTTGTCGCGTTTTGTCCCAAATTCAGTGGAGATTCTTACGTGGGATTTCAGGAAAAAACTATTTCGGGAGAATTTTGTGCAAACCAAGGCTATCCTCTACCGAAACTTGTGAAATTTCGCCCTACTTTCGGCAATTTTTATTCTGGGTCCGTATTGCGCTGAAAAGGTTCACACAAGTACTTCCCTATGTTATTTGCACCCAGGTAAGGAGGCACGTCCATAAAAGAATCACAAAAAGGGGATACGGGGAAGAAAATCCAGGACGTTTTGTTTTCGGAAAACCAGTTTTGTTCACTCTCGGTCTGGGACTTACTACGCCTTACTCCTTGGGTGTTTTGGTCTGAAATTTTTACCAGACGTTCGTCACTGTGTCTATTGAGTTTTGGCTGAGGTTTGAGTCCCAGATTCGTCCCATAAGATTGGCAATAAATTTTTTATTGATCACTGCCAGGGCTGAAAGGAAGGTTCGTTTGTGTGCGAAGCTGTTTGATTTTTTTCGTGGGCGAATACTCATCCGTTTGACCTGAAATTTGTCGCGTTTTGTCCCAAATTCAGTGGAGATTCTTACGTGGGATTTCAGGAAAAAACTATTTCGGGAGAATTTTGTGCAAACCAAGGCTATCCTCTACCGAAACTTGTGAAATTTCGCCCTACTTTCGGCAATTTTTATTCTGGGTCCGTATTGCGCTGAAAAGGTTCACACAAGTACTTCCCTATGTTATTTGCACCCAGGTAAGGAGGCACGTCCATAAAAGAATCACAAAAAGGGGATACGGGGAAGAAAATCCAGGACGTTTTGTTTTCGGAAAACCAGTTTTGTTCACACTCGGTCTGGGACTTACTACGCCTTACTCCTTGGGTGTTTTGGTCTGAAATTTTTACCAGACGTTCGTCACTGTGTCTATTGAGTTTTGGCTGATGTTTGAGGCCCAGATTCGTCTCACAAGATTGGCACTAAATTTTTTATTGATCCCTGCCGGGCTGAAAGGAAGGTTCGTTTGTGTGCGAAGCTGTTTGATTTTTTTCGTGGCGAATACTCATCCGTTTGACCTGAAATTTGTCGCGTTTTGTCCCAAATTCAGTGGAGATTCTTACGTGGGATTTCAGGAAAAAACTATTTCGGGAGAATTTTGTGCAAACCAAGGCTATCCTCTACCGAAACTTGTGAATTTCGCCCTACTTTCGGCAATTTTTATTCTGGGTCCGTATTGCGCTGAAAAGGTTCACACAAGTACTTCCCTATGTTTTTGCACCCAGGTAAGGAGGCACGTCCATAAAAGAATCACAAAAAGGGGATACGGGGAAGAAATCCAGGACGTTTTGTTTTCGGAAAACCAGTTTTGTTCACTCTCGTCTGGGACTTACTACGCCTTACTCCTGGTGTTTTGGTCTGAAATTTTTACCAGACGTTCGTCACTGTGTCTATTGAGTTTTGGCTGAGGTTGAGTCCCAGATTCGTCCCATAAGATTGGCAATAAATTTTTTATTGATCACTGCCAGGGCTGAAAGGAAGGTTCGTTTGTGGCGAAGCTGTTGATTTTTTTCGTGGGCGAATACTCATCCGTTTGACCTGAAATTTGTCGCGTTTTGTCCCAAATTCAGTGGAGATTCTTACGTGGGATTTCAGGAAAAAACTATTTCGGGAGAATTTTGTGCAAACCAAGGCTATCCTCTACGGAAACTTGTGAAATTTCGCCCTACTTTCGGCAATTTTTATTCTGGGTCCGTATGCGCTGAAAGTCACACAAGTACTTCCCTATGCTGTTTGCA